>NC_142942.1:58616275-58693775 GCF_046866305.1 Octopus bimaculoides
TATATATATATATATATATATATATATATAAAAGATAATAAGAGTGAAAAAACTACAGAAGGCTTGTGTTACTTGGTTAAAGTATATATTTAAATTATGTCAGAAAAATGTTAGAAAATCTTTTTGGTATATAAACATTGTATTTTGAGAAATAACCGGTTTCGTGTTGTCTTTTCAAATTTCTCTACTTCAATGTGTCGTGTTCACTCCAGTATATATATATATATATATATATATATATATATATATATATATATATATGCATATATATATATATATATATATATATATATATATATGCATATATATATATGCATATATATCTATATATACATATATGCACACACATATATATATATATATATATATATATATATATATATATATAGAAGGAGAGAGAATTAGACAGACGGATATGGAAGAAGCATCTTAGTAAATAACCAATATTTGATTGTTTAATAGATTTCTTCCCCAAGCATTGCCGTTTTATAATTTCTGCTTCCATGTTGAATCCATTATGCAAGAGAAACAAGTGCTTTTAAGAGATTACAGGTATTTAATGAAATAGGTTTACCATACATACACCTCCATATTTCTACTCATTTCTCTGTAAGAACTTCTTTGAATGCCAATGAGTTGTGTAATCATTGACCACTATAGAAGGATTATCCATTTTTTTGTTTGTTGTTTGGAGTATTTTTTATGTTCTTGTGTTTTGTTTCTTTTTTTTTAAATTTTAATAATTTTCAAGAAACGGAAAAATTGCAATAAAAATACTGTGGCAAAATTGTAATTTTTGGCAGCTTGAAAAGAAAGAAAAAAAGAATCCTGTCGAAACCTTTTGGTAGAAAGAGACCTTGATTAGGTTGTATAACTGTTTAGCTGCAGCCTATTAAGTGAACTCTGTATGTAACCTGGCAACACTATCATCATCATCATCAGCAGCAGCAGTATCATTGCTGTTGTTGTCGTCGTCATCATCCTGTCTGTTACTATCTCCACTGTTGTCACCATACATACAATCACCCACCATCGTCATCGTCATTCCTGTTGTCTGCTGGAACAGGTCAGACAGGTTTTGATAACAGGCTGTTTCAGATAATCTCTATTATTCATCGGTGATAAAACCTGATTTTGGAAGACTTAATCTCAATTTTAATATTGGTCAACCAGTTACTTTGGTCATATTGAGTTTTTAGTCTTGTTTTTAGCACAATTTTCAACCCAACATACATACACACACACACACACACACACACACACACACACACACACATACATACATACATACATACATACATACATACATACAAAAATACCCTGTTGTTGATGTTGAAATTCCAATGAAGAAACCTTGGATCTAGGTTAGAAACCAGTTCTTTCTATATTAGCAAGAAATCTTGAAATAAACTGAATAATGACATATATACATACATACATGCATACATGCATACATACATACATACATACATACATACATACAAGGGCATCCAGTTGTAGAAACCTTTCCCGATCAGATTGGAGCCTAGCACAGCCTTCTAGCTTGCCAGTCCTCAGTTAAACCATTCAATCCATTCCAGCATGGAAAGCGAACATTAAACGATAATGATGATGATGATGTGTGTGTATAATTTTCATGATATATTTAAATGGAAACACTTTTGCACTTTTCTTTCTCATATATACATACATATATATACACACATACTAACCTATGTTTCTAATATCCAATAATACTTTCAACACACTTTTGAGGCAATATTACTCTATCAAGTCATCTAATTTACCAAGTAGTTTCTCTATATTTATCTGTGTTTGCTTGTTCAAAACTTTCAAAATTTCCATTGTCATCTTTATTATCTTTTATCTTTTAGCGATGCAATGTCTACAGGGAATCAGATGAAAACAGCCGCTCTGTTTAGGAACAGAGATTATAGTATCATTTACACTAATAATTAACTCACCAAACCAAAAATCTCAGACACAATACTAAAAGCTGACATCTGATATTTTGTTATAATTAATGCCACTTCTTAATTAGTTCATTGAACTCCTGTCTAAACATCTCAAATGTTTCAATTGTTTGACCTGACCCTTCAAATTGCTGCTGCTAAAACTCTGTAAAAGCATGTTAGGAACCAAATCCATGTAGGTTCAGACATGACTCTTTTAGGCATGGTCATCGCTTTCATAAGTGTATGCATGGTTGAGTAGATAAGAAGCTTGCTTTACAACCACATGGTTTGGGGATCAGACCCACTTCACAGACAAGTGTCTTCAACTTTAGCGTTGGTCTGACAAATGCCACGGGAGTGAATTTGGTGCATGGACACGGTTGAAAGCTCATTGTGTGTATTCTTTTATTTGTTTCAGTCATTTGACTGCTGCCATGCTGGAGCAACGCCTTTAGTTGAACAAATCAACCCCAGGACGTATTCTATGTAAACCTAGTACTTATCCTATCAGTCTCTTTGGCCAAACCACTAAGTTACAGGGACATATGAAGCGATGTGGGGGGGGGGACAAACACACACACACAAACATATACACACACATATATAAATATACATGTATATATACAACAGGCTTCTTTCAGTTTCCATCTACCAAATCCATTCACAAGGCTTTGCTTGGCCCGAGGCTATAGAAAACACTTGCCCAAGGTGTCACCCAGTGGAACTGAACCAGAACCATCTGGTTGGTAAGCAAGCTACTTACCACACCTAAATCTTTCAGGGCAATGCTCTAGGACTTTCACTGTCCAATAATTAAAACAAGTAAAATGTGCAAAGTAAAAAGTTAGTACTACAAGCTGACAATACACTCGGTAATTTCATAGTGCTGCTTATTCCATTTATTAACATATTTCATATAGCTTTGTGGGGGAATGAGCATTTGAGCATTTTAGCCATTGTTATGTCTGTGACACTCAGAACATCTTTCCACTGGTAGTCCATGTCTACCCGACTTCTTAACTTGGCCGTCTTCCTTATAGGGAAGCTCTCATCTTCCATATATCTTAACATTATTATCGAAGCATGCAAATACATAAGTCTGTTAACCTGCAGGAAATATAAACTGATTATTTTGCACTGCGTAACTTATATTTTTTGACCAGATCAGAATTCCATGTTCAAATTTGTTTGGATTAAGCCCTTTGGGGTTTAGATCTTAGAATTCCCTCTGCCATCAATACTTCAGAAAAAAGTATACATACATATTCATGCTTGCATGCATGCATACAGACAGACAGACAGAGAGACAGAGAGACATGTGTGAATGTATGTATGTATATGGAAATTACAGTCTTGTTAACAGTAAGTAAGTTAAGCTTTCCCATAATTTGTTACATTGACTCAGCAGATTTTTGTTGTTGAAACAGATGTTTTCTAATCCAGAGATATTCTTCTATCATAAAGCAGATCTAGTTGCAACATGACACGTAGGTGGACTGAAATAAATAAGCCCTCTGAAACACATGTGAATTTGTGCACATGCATGTATGTGCATACGTTTGCACATGCATATGAAATAGAAATATAACTATATATATAAAATATTCATCTATCTATCTGTCTATATATACACACACACCCGTTAACTTCCTTCATCCATGTATGCATGCTTTTAAAACTAAATCATCATTATTGCAATAGAGATTCAAAATATTTCTGTAAAATTTGTAATTTTCTAGAAACCCTACATCTTATAGAGCCAATTCTTTATATTCAATCATCATCATCATCATCATCGTTTTATACACCCCCTTTTCTATATTTGCGTGGGTCAGATGAAGTTTATCGAGGCAGATTTTTTACAGCCAATTCCCCTTTCTAGTGTCAACTCTCACCTGTTTCAATGCAAGGTAATCTTTTACCATACTCATACATGTTTTTGCAGCACATTGGAAATGAATGACACTGCTTGTATAACAATTACAATCATTTACAACTATCATACAATGTTTCAGCAAGGAAACACACAATCACATATACATACATATTTCAATAGGCTCTGTTCAGTTTCCTTCTACCAAATCCATTCCTTAGGGCTATAGTAGAAGACACTTGTCCCAAGTACCACACAATAGGACTGAACCGAGGACCATGTGGTTGGGAAGCAAACTTCTTACCACACACCCATTACCTGTGCCTATAACATCAATATTTATTCATTGTGTGATTAATATCTGTTTCATTCCATGCAAGGATTTTAAAGTTGAATGCCATTCCCCTGCCATGCAACTCTCAACTATAGAATGGTACATACTGTTTAAATTATGGTAGACAAAAGTAATTACAATTACAATAATGTGTGTCATTAAGGTAATGAGTTGGCAGGATCATTAGCATTCTGGGCAAACCAATTAACAGTATTTCTTCAAGCTTTATGTTCTGAATTCAAAATTGAAATCTTACTGAGGTTGACCTTTGCCCTTCATCCTTTCAGGGTCAACAAAATAAGTACCAATTGAGCACTGGGGTTGATGTAATCAATTTCCCCCCTTCCCCGAAATTGCTGGCCTTGTGCCAAAATTTGAAACCAATATCAAATATCTCTTATGATAGAACTACTACAACCACTCTCTGAGTGGTTGGCGTTAGGAAGGGCATCCAGCTGTAGAAACTCTGCCAAATCAGACTGGAGCCTGGTGTTGCCATCCGGTTTCACCAGTCCTCAGTCAAATCGTCCAACCCATGCTAGCATGGAAAGCGGACGTTAAACGATGATGATGATGATGATAGAACCAACCTACCATATTTTCCAGGATTTATGTCTGTATATTTGTCTCTCCACCACCACCACCACTTGTCAACAGTGTTGTCTGTCCCCATAAGTTTGCTGTTCAGCAAAAGAGAATGACATTAGAGAATTTACTAGACTTCAAATATGTTCTAGGGTTGACTTGTTTGACTAATTCTAGAAGGCTATGCACCTAGGTACTCACAGTCCAATGAATGACACAAGTAAAATATAAAAGATACAAACAGATGGGATAGTCATGGATGGGATGGCTTTGATCATAGGTCTGTTAGATGAAAGCTGACCTGTTGCTAAACAACAATAGTAACAGCAACAACAATTCTATTCATAATAAAATTGAGTTGGCCTTTGTTAGATTTAGATAGGATAGTCATGCCTGGAGCATCTTTGCTGATAACCTTGCTCAGTGAGTGATGGCCTGAGAGATAAACAAGAACAGAAACAACAAAGAAATTCTTATGAGAGTTAACTCTTGTGGGATTTTGAGAGTCAGAACGTCAATGTAACACATTACATAGACGCCATAACAGGACTGGCTGTCTAAACTTTCAACTACCTTAGCTTATCATCATCATCATCATCAGTAGCAGCAGTAGCAACAACAATGGTGAAGGTGATGGTGATCTTGGTGGTAGTAGTAGTAGTAGAAGTGGTCTTGACAGCTGCAGTGGTGGCAGCAAGAGTAGCAGCAGTGGTGGTTGTAGTAGTAGCAGCAGCAGCAGCAATAGACACGAAACAGGGATAACAACAAAATATATATTATATAATATATATTTTTTTGATATTATATATTATATATTTTATATATTATATAGTTTACTTCAGATCTGAAACTAAAAGATTACATTATTTTTCTCTTCTCCTGAAAATTTTTGCTGATCCATGCAATCATAAAATATTGACCATTTCATATCTCATCTTTTCTCCTTTCTTTCTATCCCTACCCGTTGTCCATTAACACCTACACCACCACCACCACCAACTATATTGTCATCATCCTCTCTATCTTTACCCACCCACTCATCTATTGTGAAGCCTCTCTTTCATTCACTGCTGAAGTTTATATATTCTCCATTCTCCATAGTAGTGTGTGTGTGTGTGTGTGTGTGTGTATCTGCTGTTCTGAAAGTTCTTCTTACCTTTAGGGAGTTAGAACTTAACATGTATTGGTTTCCTATAGAATTACCCCAATCACGTGGAGATGATTCCTATTGATCAAAGATTTCATAAAAAGAAAGACAAAAACAACCAACAGACCATAAGAAATAACCAGTGTGACATACATACATACATACTTATATACACACACACACACACATATATGTAGGTATGCATTATATATATATATATATATATATATATATATATATATATATAAAGAGAGAGAGAGTGTTGTATAAAATAGGAAATCATGGGAGATGAGGAATGTGAAGGCGTGTAGGTGATGTGATCTGAATTGCAGTTATATCAATACTTGAACAACCTTTGAAGTCTCTTATGCTAGTTTATATTGGTTGGATTTTAATACTTAACTACATAACATGTGAACATTGTTACATATTATAAAGATATCTTGAAAGAATGAAGATCTTCACAGTATCATCACGCCAAAGTTGAATTAGCATAAAATGTTGTCAAGAATATCTTTTTATTTTATATTCATACAATTGTTGTAGAAGCAGCAGCAGTCACAGCAGTGGGTTGTTGTTTTTTTTTTTTGTGGGTTTTTTTGGGTTCTTTTTTTTTTGTTTTGTTCCACTTGAGCCTGACTGACAAGGATTCTTTTTCTTTGGGTTGATCCTTTTTTGAGGTTTAAGAGGAAAAAAAAATATCTTGACTTGTGACAAAAAAACAAAACAAAAATCAGATACTTCAACAACTCTGTTGGATAAAACAACAGATAAATAAATAAATAAATAAAATTAGAAAGACGTTGGCTATGTTGGAAATTAAAAATTATTGTTAGTAAAGTAATCACACACACATACATAAACATGTACACGTACATGCACACACACACACACACACACACACACACACACACACACACACACCTAAAAGTTAGCATAGCTCAATTCTTTCTTATTTCTTATTCTATCTAGCTCTCTTTTTATCTATGTAGCTATTGTTCTATCTGTCTATTTATCTCTCTCTCTCTGTATATATATATATATATATATATATATATATATATATATATGTGTGTGTGTGTGTGTGTAGGTATATATATATATGTGTGTGTGTGTGTGTGTGTGTATAAAATACTTTTAAAATGTTTCTCTTTTGCCTTTATCCATTATCATATTCAAAACTATGTCGATAATTAAAATCCATAAAAATTAAGAATAAATATAATTATATTAATGAGTATGGTCATTATTATCAATTGTGCCGTAATTCATTTTCAATTCCATTTAACAAAATTTGATTCCAGTCAAAGATGAGTTTCCTTTTTTTAGTATATTTTGGTACCACCTTTCTAGACTAAATGATTCCAACTTTAAAAAAATTCTGATTTTCTACCAGATAATTTGTAAGTGTGGTATTCCTTTATTGCGTCACTATAAGGTTGAACCATTCATTTACAAGGTTATTTTTGAATAACCTTATAATGGTTGAAGCAATTAGTTTCGAGTAGAAGTTTCTTTTATTATTTTTGCAGAATAAATTTTATTTCGTAGAAATTTTATTAAAATTCTATGTTAAGTACAGTAGCAATGATGAAAATAAAATTTTAACCAATTAACCATTTCTTGGATGGTTGAGCAAGCTATAATTAATATTTAATCAGATATGTGTGCTGAATTCATACTTCCATAATTTCTAATCAAATCATTCCCTCTGTTTACCAAACTACAACCTCACACTTCAATTCATCCTCTTTTGTATTCATTTAATCATGTTTTGGGACTGAAATCTTCCCCAACAAGAGGCAGCTTCTTTTTATCATTTTCCTCTCTTATAGATTATTACATTTTCTTTGTAACACTTCTCCGTTATAAGATTGTAAATTGAAATTGCTTTGGATTCATATTGTACTTTGAGAGAGAATGTGCCACTAGTTCCAAATAATCTAGTTGAACATTCAGACAATGTTCCTACAGAATGGTAAAGTGTTCGGTGCTATGTAAAACATCCAACAGTGGAGTTACTATTTCAAAATTCCTTCTGTTGCTTGCTCTCCTCTACCACCCTTTCACAACTAAAAGCCAGTTCTTCTCATCTTGCTTACCATCCCTCATCTCTCTGCCTAGAATCATCTTCCACAATCTCTTCTGAGACAATCTTTATTAGAGTTAGTACCACAGTGGTCCACGCCTAAGTTTTGCTGGTCTACAGTTGTATTTATATCCTGCTGTGTTGTTACATAATGTTGTTATATATTTATATATTAATCCACATTACTCTATACGGAGTACAGGGTCATGACTATTTCATGCCGGTGGATGCTATTTTGGGCTACCTCCTTCATGAATACATCATGGTTGCTCATAGGGGTTCTCTTGGGCCACAAGGACAGAGAATCTGAAGATCTGAATAGTTGATCTTTAACTTAAAGAGGCATGATTGCATGGTTATGCAGTTTGCTTCCCAACCACATGGTTTTAGGTTCAGTCCCACTGCATAGAACATTGGTCAAGTGTCCTCTACTATAGCCTCAGACCAACCAAAGTCTTGTCAGTGGATTCAGTAGATGGAAACTGAAAGAAGTCCAGTGTCTGTATGTATGGATCTATCTATCTATCGATCAATCTATCTATCATCTTTATGCAGCTGAGGATTGATGTAATGATTGCATTGTTCAATTAAATGGAGTTGCTTGAAACGATCATACTGCATTACCTCTGGATATCCTTGATGCTTATTTTGATTTTAATCACCTTATTTTGAAATTGTATGGATAATACCGTACTAAATTCTGGTGCCTCAACTTAAGTACCATATTCATCTGAATCTAAATTTTTGCATCAATCTATCTATTTATGCATGTGAGTCTTTGTGTTTGTGTTTGCCCCCCCCCCCCCCTCAATGCTTGACCAACTGGTGTTAGTGTGTTTATGTCCCCATAACGTATTGGTTCAGGAAAAGTGACCAATGGAACAAATACCAGGTTTAAAATAACTAAGTCCTGGAATTGATTCATTTGACCAAAAATTCTCCAAGGCATTGCCCCAGCATGGCCACAGTCTAATAAAAGATAGAAGATAAAAAGACAGCAAATGAAAGAAAGAGACATTAAAGTAATGGGCCAAATTCTGAAAGAATTTGTAAATCAAGCGAGTGACTTTCTTATGAATTGAGTCTGAGAGGTTTGCTGATATTCAACTACAATTTCATCAGACATCATGTCTCCATTTGAAGGGAAAAAAAGAAATTTTGAAATCAGAGGATGAAGGAAATCTTATCAGATGCAATTTGAGGAAGGAGTAACCTCCATCAGCAAAGTCCTGGCTACTTTTTAATATAAGCGATAATATACCATTATTGATCAAATAAAGGAAGTGTTGGAAGAGAACTCTTGTCATTCTTCAGGTGGAACAGTTGCTAATCTGTAATTGATTCTTTGGTAAAAGTTTTGGCTAAGCATCCATAAAACATGTTTTGAATCTACTCTTTTTTGGTGGGGGTACCCCCATCTCTTCTCTAGACATGGTAATTTATAGTGTGCAGCCTCCATCTAGATCAACCCAGTATAAAATTTACATTTCTGTTCAATATCGGAGTAGTAGTAGTAGTAGTAGTAGTAGTAGTAGTAGTAGTAGTAGTAGTACGAATAATCACTCTTCAAAAACAACTGAACTTTAATGTTGGTACAAATCCAGTTTGGATGTTCTAAAGATTTATATTTTTATATCAACAGTTCTCTTCATCAAAGTTGTTTACTTTAATGCATGTGTCAATATTGAGATTGTGTGTGTGTGTCTATACATACATGTATGCATATACACATGCATATATGCATACCACCACCACCACCATCATCATCATCATTATCGTTTAATGTCCGTTTTCCATGCTGGCATGGGTTGGATGCTTTGACTGAGGTCTGGAAAGCCATCAGCTGCACCAGGCTTCAATATGATCTGGCAATGTTTCTATGGCTGGATGCCCTTCCTAACGCCAATCACTCTGAGAGTGTAGTGGGTGCTTTTTACTTGCCACCGGCACAGGAGCCAGTCAGGGGGTACTAGCATGTGTGTATATGTATATATGTGTGTGTTCACACATAAGTGTAGAGAGAGAGAGAGAGAGAGAACAAGAGAAACATTAAAATGTCTGAGGTCAAATAAGTCAGCATTGAATCAGCAGCACGAATTGATGGAGCTGAAACAGCTGTGCTTAAAAATTTTCATAGCTGTTCAATATAAATCATTCTTTAAAATATTGTAGAAAGTTTAAGGAAAGAACTCAATAGTCAGGAGTCTTGTAACTATCCAGCAACCTGATTCTCTGAAAATTCTTGTCCACTGAGCAACGAAATATTTGTAGCCATGTGAAGTGTCACCAAATCTAGATTATCTCCTCTTCTTGGTATCCAGTATCTTTGTGTAGAATGACCCTAATTTATTTAATGTCACTATAGCTGCTTAATTATCATATCTACGACAATGGAATATATCTGAGAAATATTCAAGAAATAAACTTAGTAAAAGAGAGAAAGGTTAAGAGAATGGTAACAAGGTGAAGCTATTCATTTCAGTTGAGAAAAAGATACTCATGCAGTAGTAACATAACTGCTTGAGAATGCATTGTAGTCAATTCAGTATAAATTCGACCCTGAGTTATATAAAAGAGAATTTGTGTGAAAATAAGAACAATGGCTTCAAAATTCTCATTCTTCTACTAGAGAACATCCATTCATAAATTCTTGTCTGTAGCTTAGGAGTTTCATCTTAGAACCAAAGCCTTTTCAAAACTCTATTTACAGAATTGTGTTGGTCTGAAAATGCTTTCAGCCTACCCATGTTTACTTAACAGCAAGAAGGTTATACTGATGTCATTACTTCTCTGTGAATGAAAATAGTACCAATTAATTGGTACTTACGTACATTTATGGATGTTTGCTTGTGACTGCATTTACTCCAGTTTAATATTGAATAATGGCTGAAGTTTTAAGCTAAATACCAGTGATTCAATTTTTGCACTGAATTTATACCTTCATGGTTTTAACATCCACTTTTCCTTGCCAGCATGGGTTAGATGGAATTCACTGAGGCAGATTTTCTCTACACAAACGCTCTGTCCGGGGAAGTTATCATTAAACTAGAGTCTTCACTTGAGTGTCTGCACCAGGAACCACCTCTAAAGACATCCAAGGACTGGGTAGTGATATTAAAGTAGGAAATGGTTAAGTTTGAATTCCAAGTAAGCTAGTGTAGGATTTGAACTCAGGACACAAGGAATTGGAACAAATACTGCAATGTATCCTGTCCAACATTCTAAGATGTTAATATATGCACATGTGTGTGTATGTATACATATTCACAGGGCATTGGTCAGCCAAGAACATGTTTACCCAAGGTGTCACATAGCTATGCTTGTACCCCCCCCCACACACACATGCATATATCTTTCATCTTTTTATCTTTTTCCTTGCTTCAGTCATATGACTGCGGCCATGCTGGAGCACTGCCTTGAAGGGTTTTAATTGAACAATTCAACTCCTAGTACTTATTCTATCATTCTCTTTTGCCAAACCGCTAAGTTATGGGGACATAAACACACCAACACCAGTTGTCAAGCAGTGGTTGGGGAACAAGCACATACATACATACAACAGTGTTCTTTTGGTTTCCATCTACCAAATTCACTCACAAGGCTTTGGTTGACCCTAGGCTATGGTGCAAAACATTTACCCATGGTGCCACACAATGGAACTGAACCCAGAACTATGTACTTTGGAAGCAAACTTCCTACCACACAGCCACAACACGCCTGAGTATCTATCATTACTGTTTAATTGAACATAAAATTCCCAGAATCTTACTAATGGCCTTCTATACTAATATTATCTCGTCTTATCAATGTTTAGATATTTGAAGAGATATCTCTTCCATGTGTAAAGTAGCATTCTCACTAAAATTAAGAACTATCAGCATCCACTAGAACTGACTCTCTGAAAATGTCTTTAAAGAATCTTACTGTGCATGAAATTAGTTGGACACATGGTGAATAGGTAAAAGACATTTCTCTAAAGTATTTAAGTACTTTAAGAATGGATGCGTTTGCAGTATTTCCAACATATGTGAGATTCATTATGAAGCAATTAGTTAATTGAAGACTTTAGAATATGCAGGTAAACTGTTAACATTCTCTATTAAGCTGGTTTTTAGTTGATATGTACATATTTATATATACTTACATATATACATATATATATATATATATATATATATATATATATATATATATATATATATATATGTATATATATATATACGCACACACATGTATGTATCTATATGTACATATATATATATATATATATATATATATATATATATATTTATACATATACAGATGTATACATATATGTACATATTGATATATGTATATTATATATATGAATTTATATATATATGTATATTCATATAAAAATTTATACACACACACACACATATAGTTATGCATAAAACATTATTTTATTTGTGATTGATAAATGTTCTTAAAATTCCAAAATTTCCAAAATTTTAGGTAAGCATTATATCACAAACAGTAATACAAATATGTACAAAAAACAGTTTAAATCTATACTATAATAAGGACAGTTGCTTAGTAATTAGCTTTGAGAAAGATATGAGGAAACAAAGTCAGTGAGGTCACACTTGTGTAGTTATGCCCTAATTTGTTTTTTTCTTCTGAGTGAATGAGTATTATTAGACAAATAAAAGATACAAAGAAAAATGAGATGTGAATTATCAGGAAAATTACATAAGCTGAGAATCAAATATAATTTAGCAGCAAGTAGCAGGAAACTGTCTGAAGGGCGGTTTTTTTATGCTAGTGTTTTTATAAGATATTTTATTGGAACAAAAATAATTGAATACAAATCCAAGGTAAACGTAACACACAGTAATTTATTCTTTTACTTGTTTCATTCATTGGACTGCAGCCAAGAAGGTTTTAGTCAAACAAATCAAGCCTAGTGCTTATTTTCTTATTTTTATAAGCCTGGTACTTATTCTGTTGAACTCTTTGCCAAACCGCTAGGTCACATGGATGTAAATAATCTGACACTGGTTGTTAAGCAATGATGGGGCACAATCAAACTCACACACACACACACACACACAGAATTATATATTTGATAGGTTGCTTTCACTTTCTGTCCACCAAATCTACTCTCAAGGCTTTTGTTGGCCCAGGTCTACAGTAGGAGGCACTTGCACAAGACACCACACAGTGGGACTGAACCCAGAACCATGTGGTTAGGAAGTAGTCTTCTAACAACACAGTCACACCTAAAATTATTGAGTTATATTTTAAAAAGATTTCTTCAAAAGCAATTTAAATAAATGGAAGTGGAGAAACAAGTTACTGAAGAGATTGCAAGAGTGCAATGAAATAATTTAACAAAAAACTATATAAATTAATAAAGGACTGAACCAGTGCGTGTGTTTATTACCGGCATAATGCCTCTCCCAAGGTTTAATTGAATTTAAATAATGTTTTAACTTTTAACTCTGTTCAAGTTTACTTAAATGGATTCATGGATTTATGATCAAAGATGCACTAATCTGGATTATCCCTCCATTTTAATGTTTCTAAGATTACATTGTTCAAGACATTCTTCTCTATTTAATGATGAAGTGATTTGAGAGAGATTTAGCTGCTACTTATAATAGGTCAACTAACCATGCAGAGGTTTTGTATGTGCTCATCTGTATACACACACCTCTGTGTGTGTATGCACATATATGCTTGTGTATGTGTGAATGTGTGTGCATACATGTACCCATGTTTTCATAATTGTTTTACTATGGGAAAGCACCAGTGGTGTAGTAGTAAGAGTCTCAGTTCCAAGGAGCAAAAGCACCTTAATTTTCAGGTATGGTAATCAAGAAGAAATTTTACAGCTGTTTACAACTACATTTGAGGGCAAAGTGGAAGATGATTGCCCTCCAATCTTCCATTCCCTTTCTCATTTCAGCACCTCTAAAAAGTAGATTTACATGAAGCTAGATATTTATTTATGAATGTAAAACTTTGAAATGGTGTATATATTTTCAACTTTGCAAACAATAGTCAAAGAGATAAATAGTTTTTAAAGCACTCAACCATGTTTGCAGCAAGTTTTGAACTCAAAACTGTATCACCAATAATACAGAATGTGTTCTTTCCTCTCTCTGGAAAGTATATATGTGAACATACTTATATTCACACACATTTATATAATATATAAAATACACACACACACATATATATATATATATATATATATATAGGTAGGTAGGTAATGCTTTTGATAGTATATATTCATGCATGCACACATGTTTGTATGCATTTATGCAAGTATAGCAAAATGGCTACAGCTATGTTAAAACATATATATTGCAGGCTAACTGTTGTGACACAAAATCAAATGCTATTTTATGATGTTGATTTTTTTTCTTTATATCTTAGCCATTTCCTTTTTTTCAAACTTCCAGGAAAAAAAATTTTATATCTAAAATGATTTTTGAACTTATCTTCTTCATTTCTTTGACCGATGGGCAATATTAATTCTTCAATTGGGAAAAAATCATTGCATTCTTTATTGGCTTTTGTTCCATCATATGTGTATGCATGTGTGTACGTATTTCTGTCTCTGTACCTCTTTCTTTCTGTATATGATAAGCCAATACCATTTCTTTATATATAATCAGTATTGCAACCTACTGTACTTCATGTTTATTTTACCTATACATTTGTTTTTAAATAATAATAATAATAATAATAACAACAACAACAACAATGACAATAATAGTAAAGAAACGATAGCTTCAAACTTTGCAGAAGACAGTGTTCAGTTCAGTTTGACTTACCATAAAACGAAGGCCAAGTTACTTTATGAATTTATGAGTATTTTTTACTGAGTGTTTATGTGTGTTGTCACCGTTTTCTTCAGACATTTGCTACTGGCATAGAGGATAAAATAAAAATAAAAATATAGAAAAAATATATCTTTCATCATTGCATGTAATTAATAGTGAAAAAATGTTGATTTTTCACATTTTTTTCTCTATAATTAAAGGGGAAGAAAATCATAAACTTTATGCACTGGACAAATATTTCTTCTTCCCCTCTGTCTTTTTATGCATGATATTGTGGGAGTTTTGTTGGAAAATATCAGGAAGATGTGAAGAACTTTTTCTTTTTTTTTTTTTATATATATATTTTTGAACAACTGCATGTTTGGAATAACAGAATAACATATAGAACTGATTCAGAAAAAAAAGAAAAAGAAAAAAAATTGTAAGAATTTAAGAGAATATTTATATATCTATATAAATGTCACATTTTTCCTTTCCTTTCTTTATAATATATATCTCTTCTATGTGCACATATATGCATTTAAGTGTCTTTCCACATCTTCAGATATAGTTATGGATATACTGTATTAAAATATGTCTGAATGGATCTTCTTTTCAAGGGATAAACAACAAAACTTTGATAAATAAAAATTCTGATATTGATAAACAATTATTTATATTCAAAAAATATATTTAAATAAAATAAAATATACCTAAAGAAATACCAAGAACCTGATACCTGATCTTACCTATATACACACACACAAATACATACATACATATTTATACATACATATATATACGAGCAGCAAGGTAAACATAAAATTAGATTGCAACGAGTATAAACATATAAGAACTTTTATAGAATCATCTCTACAACTTCTTGTATTAGTTTTCGTTTATTTCAAAATAATACATACAAGTTGAAATTTATTGCAGAAGTTCAGTGTTTCACTTTTAAGTGTAGTTTGCGCAAGGGTTGTGTACATATTTAAGTGTTTTTTTTTTTTTATTAAAAGAAATATAAAAAAAATAAAATAGTATTCTTTCATATATGTAATAACAATGCCTTATGCCTGTGTCTCTTTCTTGCATCTGAATTTCTGGAATTGTTTACGTACATATATGTATATATAAATTTCTCTCTCTCTCTCTCTCTATATATATATATATACATATATATATATATATATATATATATATATATATATATATATATATATATATAAGCATCATATATATATATATATATATATAAGCATACATACATATAGATATATATATAATTTGAATTTTATCCTTCATTTCTACTGGTTCCGATAGCTTGTTTTGTCAATGTATATTTTATGTACATGTGAGAGCATTGGCAAAAGTATATTTTATTTCACTTTTCATTTTGTTCTTAAATGTGTTAATAATTGTATATTTGTAAGTGTGTATGTATATCTGTATATAATATCCATATATAGGTCCATATATGTTTGTAAATATATAGCTTAAATGTTACAGACCCGTCCAAATATTTCCAAATTTTATCTTACCTGAACTGTTGAATTAATATTGTTTAACTACTACCCACCCTCCGAGTATCATTCAAGGCCTATTACTAAAGTCATTCCAAATGTGACCATCCAGTCTTTTAGGGATATATAGGATTACAATATTTAACATGTCAATCAGCAATTTGTCACTGAGGAGATTAGATGAAACTACTATGTCTGGTGATCCACTGGCAGCCTGAGATGCACCTTGTGTTTTTAACAGACAAGTACATTTATGTACATTTGTGTATGCATATAGGTGCATGTGTTTATGTATACATACATATGTGTGTGTGTGTCCCCTACTGGAATAGCCAAGTATCTCCTATATGACAAAACAACTATCTCTGTCGCTTTGTTGTCCCCTAACTTCTTATCAGACACAGCAACTTCCCTTGGTTCTCTCAACTAAAAGGTCTTTGTCTTGCAAGCTATTTCTCATTTTGGTAGTCTCTTGCAAGCTATTTCTCTCTATATATATGCATATACCTGCTTGCATACTTACAGGGATAAAGCATGAAGCCCCTTATGAATTATACAGACTCACGGGGCCAGTTTCCTGCATTCTCTGGTGTATACACTCCACCCTGGACAGGATGCTGACCCATCACAGGGAGAGACTCATTTTTGCCAGCTGAGTGGACTGGAGCAACATGAAATGAAGTGTTTTGCTCAAGGACACAACACTTTGCACAGTCCAGGTATTGAAACCACAGTCTTACCATCATGAGTCCAATAGCCTAACCGCTAAGCCACATGTCTCTGCTAAATGCATGCATGCATACATACATACATACATACATACATATGCATGCATGTATACATACATACCATACATATGCACACATGCATGCATGTATGCATACATACATACATACACACATACATATGTATGCCTTTGTGTATGCATATATGCATATATATATATTATATAGTCTGAATAATTTTGATGCTCATTGAAGGGTGTCAATCCTAGTTCATGGTTGAGTTGTTGGTGTAAGAAAGGACATCCAGCATTAAAGCATTTTGCTTGAATAATTCATGAAAATATCTGAATTTGAAACATGTAACCAATGTTGGTATAGGAAAAAAATTTAAAAAACTGTTATATAAAAACTATTTGAAACATATATTTTGGTAAGGTACCATTTGACATTACTGAAAATGAAAAAAAAATTGTGTCTCAATAGAGAATGGACTTTGGTAATTCTAACATGGCTCACTTCCACTACATCACCCAGAAGACAAAACAAACAAAAAACAATTATTAACTGCCAATAATGGGATATGCTTGTATTATTTAAAGGTCTGTTGCTTTCTCTTTAGGCTGTATTAGCTAAATATACTTTTTAATTTTTTTTTAATATATTTTCTTAGTTTTTGGGGTTTTTCTTAGTTTTTTTTTATTGGGACCCACATCACTTAATAATTCCTTCTTTGCCCATATGTCACTGATGAAGAGACATGTAAACAAAATTATAGTTTTTTTCCTTCTTTTTCCAGCTAAGTTTTTGACCTGTGCATAGAAAAATTTTCTAGAAAATAATAATAATAATAATAATAATAATAATAATAGTGATGATGATGTGATGGTGATGATGATGGTGATGGTGATAGCATTAACCATGATAACAGTAACAATAATGGTAATGATAATAAACGGCAGCACGCTAACTGTTTTGCTATTCGGTCAAACAGAAATGTTTTATGCTTAGCGCTGGCCCCCAGAAACAGAGATAAACTGTATATGTACGCATTCATGTATATGTGTGTGTGTTGTGTGTGTGTGTGTGTGTGTGTGCAAGGAATATGATGCTAAAAAGCTGTTTAGCTGTGTTTATTTTCATTTATCTTGTTTCTTTTGTTTTTTTGTTTGTTTTCTGCCTTATTTTGGTCTTGTGATGAGGAAGCGCTTATTGAAGCATTCTACAATGAGGCTAACACAATGCTCTTATGTAGATACAGATTGTTCAACTTTTATAAGCAAAACAAAATGTTAAAGTAAAAAATATTTATTGAATTATTTTTTCTTTTTATCGTTCTACATTATTGGTTAAAATTGATTATTGATTCCAGTTATCCCATAGATATATGCCCTTGCCCTAACGTATCTCGCCACTATTTTCTTTCTTTTTTGTTTTTTAGGTATTTTTCTTTTGTCTTTTTTTGGTTAGTTATTTTTTTCTTTTTGTTTCTGCTCTTCTGTTTCTTTTGTTTATTTTATTTTATTTTTTTTTGCGTGCTATAACTTAAGAATAATGTCATAAAGCAATAAAATATCAATAGACTTTGTGTTTGTGGCCCTTTAGCTTGAACTAATTAAGTTTTCTGATGTTCAGATATGTCAGAGAAGAAAGTCTGATCTATATAATTCTGATACAAGAAATTGGTGCTTGCTAGATTGATCTGCAAGATACAAAACATGAAAATTATCTGATCAAATGTTTGGTGTTTCCCCACAATTGTTACATGTCAGATATGGCCTTACTTTTTGATCAATTATATCCAAACATCATCATCATCATCATAATTATCATTATCATCATCATCATCATCATTTAATGTCCTTTTCCATGCTGGTATGGGTTGGATTGTTCAACAGGAGCTAACAAGCCTAAGGACTGCAACAAGCTCCATATGGCACAGTTTCTTTGACTGGACGTCCCTTCCTAATGCCAACCACTTTACAGAGTGTACAGGGTACCTTTTCCATGGCACTGGTACTAGTGAAGTTACCATGCAATTTGCAAGACATGACCCTTCAACGGAAGTAGGAGGAGTTGTATCATGACAAGTGGTTTTGGGACAGGAACTGGTGTTTTGCTATACGAAAGTTCCTTGGTTACTCCATTTGGAAAAGCATAGCAACACCACGAAGGAATCGACATAAGCTTAAATGATAAATCATGATAGGTGAGGGATTACTACATATATATATATATATATATATATATATATATATATATGGGGAGAGAAAGAGAGAGAGCTCTCACATTATGACATTGTTACAGAAAATCCTAATATAACAAATTAAATTGCTTTCCATGCTGGTATGGGTTGGACAGTTTCACAAGAGCCGGCCAGGCAGGAGCCTGCACCAGACTTCTGTGACTGTTTTGGCAGGATTTTTACAGTTGGATGTCCTTCCTAACATCAGCCACTCAGCAGACTGATATGTATATATATTTATATTTATTTATCATATCTATGTATGTATATATATATAATGTGCATATATAGATTATGTGTGTGTGTGTGTGTGTGTGTGTGTAGTATTTGTATCTTCCTCTTATTGGTTCTAACTATATCTTATTTGTAATGTGCACACAATATCTAAACTGTGTTTAAATGTATACATAGCACACACATGTCTCATTTTTTTTCTTTTTATCCAAATTTAATTTATGCTTATTTGAGTTTGTCATCAGAAATATAGAATTGGAATAATCATATGTATAGCATCTCATTAACATCCATCTGCAAGTGTGTGTATATTTGTGGATTCATCTATCCCAAATACTCCTATACTTTTATGGCTGTTCTATATGTGTATATATATATATAGAGAGAGAGTATATGTACGTGTATATATAGAGTATATTTATGTGCAAGTAAACTGGTATATTTCCTTATTTGTTACATGGTGTGTGTGTGTGGGGGGTGTCAATGTATTAAAAGCGAGCTTCGTTATTCCATGTGTAGAAGTATATTTTTCTTCTTTTCAAGAATCAATAAACAACACACTTTGTGCTCCAAGGGACACACATATTTATCGACATGTAACAGATATCTGCCTTGTAGAGGTGCACTCTTCATTTTGTGCCAAAGTGTTGTAAATAGAGGCGTGAGAAAGCAGCAGTTGTCTGCAAGGTATTTACCAAAGACTTATATAGAATGTTGGCACTTATGCTGGCCATAACAGCACTGTACTTAAGCCTGACAATAGACATCCATTGTCTCGGCAACCTGACTACCTTCTGTTTTATACACATACACAGACAGACAGACTTAGTGCTGATGTAAAACTTGTATTTCTACCAGTTAACTCAATTTGGTTAGTTAAATGACAGTTATTTCCTGGTCGCAGTTCAATTAGTAACTGTTGAAAACGTTATATGGCTAGTAGAGATAGAAAAAAAAAAGAGAAAAAGTGACATTACTAGCAATAACTATTATTTGATCATATGGAATTAACCAAGAAGTACTGAAATTCTGTCAGGCACCAAATAAGGATACTTTTAAGTGATTTGCATGTTTATTTATTTATATTGTTGTCTTTGAAAACTTTAGTGAAATACTCAAAGAAGTCTTGTTGTGTAAAGGATATTCGGTTTAGTTTTTCTGAATTGCAAACTCACAGGAATTATGCTGCACGGGGAAAACTTTTGTTGAATTGATTTGCTTCTTGTAAGATTTTGGATGAACAAAACTAATAATAACAATCAGTGAAGATTATTGATCCTTTAGAATATATGATGTGAAATTTTAGTTTAACTTCTTAGGTATTTCAAGAATCCTTAGTTTATTTCAAAAGCATTCAAACTTAAATCATAAAATATATATATATACTTCTTTATTGCCCTCAAGGGGGTGAACAAAGGGATTAAGTCGATTTAATCAACCCCAGTGTGTAACTGGTACTTATTTAATTGACCCTAAAGGATGAAAGGCAAAGTTGGCCTAGGTGGAATTTGGACCCAGAACATAACGGCAGACGAAATACCACTAAGCATTTTACCTGGCGTGCTAATGATTCTGCCAGCTTGCAGCCCTAAAATATACCATTATGCAACCAACCCCCAAAATCTCCAACTCCCTAAAATTACAAGCCTTGTGCCAAACTTTCAAGCCATTCCAATTAATATCATCTTCAAACAATTTATTGTGATGTTATTACACCTGTAAAGGTGGCACCGAGGTTAACGTGCTGAGAGGTACTTGATTTCATTGATTAATGAAAAAGTTCAAATCTTATCAGTCAGCTTCAGCATTACATTTTATTCCACCGTTATTCTGCAGGAAATATTTACTATTTTCAGTTCAGTAAACAACAACTGCTCCAAGACATCATCTGTGCATGTAGGTATTGTGGCGAGAGTCATTGACAACCCTGGAAGATTGCAAGAATGGACTAGCCAAACTCTTATAAAGAGCAGTGGTCAGTAGTAGTTGGAGAGAGCATTTTGACCGTCTCGCAAAGTATGTTGTGTGAACACATTGATGAAACCTCTGCTGCCTGTCATTGCCAGTGCCACCTGACTCCAGTATTCAAGTACTATTTCTTCTCACCTTGTTTCACATTTATGTGCTTACTCAGGTATATATATATATATATATATATACATATATATATATATATATAACAAGCTTCTTTCAGTTTCTGTCTAACAAATCTATTGACAAACTATGGTCAGCTCAGGTCTAAAATAGAAGAAACTTTCCCCAAGCCGCCATGCAATACAACTGAATCTGGAACCACCTAGTTGGGCAGCAAACTTCTTACCGCACTGCCATGCCTGTGCCTGCAGGCATCATGGATATGTTTGACAATGTGGTCTTAAATATGCAAAAATACTGGACAGTCACATCTGGAGCATCTTTGATTGTAAGTCTACTCGATTAGCTTTGACTTGTGGCTAATCAACAGCAACACCAACAAACACACACACACTCTCTCTCTCTCTCTTAATTCTAAAGATATCATGTTCAGTTGCAGTCTTCTGCTAATATCGTTTTCCCTCGTCTGTTAGAAATGGATTTATTTTGTTTTGTTTTTTTTCCCATCTATTTTTCATTTATTTATTTTAGAGTCCATGGTTTAAACTTCCATTGTAGAGATGTCCAGACAGTGTGTGTGCTTTAAAGTGTTCTGTTTCATTGGCAATTCAGCAAACATGCCATTGTTGCTTGATTTGCACTGTTTATTCTCCATCGTTACCTGTGTTTGTGTCAGTATATATATATATGTCAGTGTGTGTGTATATATACATACATATGTATATATAGATACCCACATACACACACACACACACACACTCACACACACATATATATTTCTGTGTCTTCTACTGAAAATGTCGCTGTTATCGAAGACAGTCTTGATGGCAATACAGTAAACACACAAGAAATACAATTTAACTTCATCTTCTTGCTGTTAATGTGGACATTATTATTTTGCTATTGTTTCCATTTTTGTTGCTGTTCTTTTTATTTTTTGTTCACGTGATTACATTTTCAAAATATTTGTATTTTTTATCAATTTCTTCATTGTGTTTCTGCTTCCTTTGTGAGAATTCTGTATTCATATCTCACCAGTAACATCTTTGTGTATCCTTGTTGGTTTTTTTTTGACTTGTTCCAGTCATAGGGCTAGGGTCATGCTAGGGCACCACCTCGAAGGGTTCAGTCAAAAAATATCAACCCCAGTACTTATTCAAGTCTCTTTTTCTGAAACACTAACTTACCGCAAATTTGTAATAATATATATACATACACATACATACACATACACACACATATATATAACTCCTTAGAAATTGTGTCTTTATGAAGAAAATATATATATACTGTATAGAGAGAGAAGCAGTCCCCAAACTTTTTTGCTCTAAGGACCAGTTCCATGATTTTGCCATGGATCAGCGGATCACATGCATAATTTATTTATTACATATATATTACATATGTAATGTATATATAATACACATATATATAATGCAGAAACACTCTGCAGGCTACAATAAAATAGAAATAAAATGTAAAAATTTATTCTTTCTGTGCTGCCCGATGCCAAATGACCTGGAGGCTGGTGTTAGTTGATGGTCTCATGGTTGAGGACCACTTCTATACAGATAAAGTAAGAAATGTTGGTAAGTCAAAATGACCAGAGAACTATAAAGTATTTAACAATAAAAGGAGGTAAGAGGCTAAGTGCACGAGACGTTGGACATGATACGAGAAAAGCCTTGAACACAATTACATCTGGAATACTGAATGGGAGAAAAAAAGATGAAGAAAACAGAGAGAAGACACTCAATGGCATTATCAACTGGTTTCAGAAAAACTTAATAATTTGTGCATAAGACAGGAGTGGGTGGAGATTCATGACTATCAATGCCTGTTGGTATGGCACACGAGAGAGAAGAACCGTTAATATTGAATGGTTCTATATATAAGTTTATACTCCAACAAAGTCTTTATAGCATTGCGTATTCTCGTGAGCAACATACTTAACCCTTCTTGCCTAATTAAGAAATAATCATTGTTGTAATAGTAATTGCTGTTAATGCTGTTGTCTTCTACTTCTACTACTATTAATACAACTGATACTGCTGCTGTTGTTGTTGTTGTTGTTGTTGCTGTTGTTGACACTATTATTTATTGTGCTGGTTTGTGAATGTCACTGATCTGACTGATTTTTCTCCTTCTCTTAGATTTCCCCTTTTTGCTTATTTATTCAACTGTTTATTGTTTGATCAAGCTTTACTGACTCCTCCATTATTACTTGCTTAGCTTCTTTCTATGGCAGATAATGTGTATCCCTGTGTGTGTGTGTGTGTGTGTGTAGCCATGTGTATGTGTGTGTGTGTTTGCTTTGTGAAATCTCATTATGACACACCTTACCTGTTCAGTTCTGATGCTAAACCACCCACCTCTCTCACGCTAAATATATATATGTAAAAAACAAACTATAAAACAGCTGCTGCAAGTAGAGACATGTTTTCTGGGTTTCCTTTTTGTCCTTTGCATTTGTTAAAAATATTACATTAGTGTGTTAACTGATTTCAAATATCTTTCTGATGACAATATATCTGCCTATATATATATACATATACACACACGCAAACATAATATTTTTGTACAATACACATGAAATATGTATAATATATATGTATATAAATATATATATGTATATATGCATAATATGCTTATAATATATAATGTATAAATATATGTGTGTGTGTGTGTATAACAGTTGAAGGTCCTGTGCACCTAAAGGTGAAACTCTGACTGGAAAGAGATTGACTCAACCAAAATATAATATATTATTAATCTCTACTGAGTATTTTTTCCCAACAGTTTACATTAAACATACGTAATGAATGTGCATGATACACACACACACACACACACACACACACACACACACATATCTTTTACTTGTTTCAGTCATTGGACTGTGTCCATGCTGCAGCATCATCTTGAAGGATTTAGTCAAACAAATAGACCTCAGTACTTAGTTTTAAGCCTTGCATTTATTCTATCAGCCTCTTTTACCAGACTGCTAAGTGACACCAATCACCTAGCGGTGGTGGGTTTAAATACACACACATACACATGATGTGTTTCTTCCAGTTTCCATCTACCAAAACTACTCACAAGGCTTTAGTAGAAAACACTTGCCCAAGGTGTCACACAGTGAGGCTGAACCTGGAACCATGTGGTTGGGGAGCAAGCTTCTTATCACCCAAACATACCTGCCCCTTCCAGCCTTGCCTTTCAGAGCTGCCCTTATCTAGCAAGTGACTTCATTTGTGACTGAAACTGAAGCAGCCACTCAAGTGATTTAATAAATCTATATCATGAGGTGACAAAAACTTCCGTCATACAACTGTGACCTGTGGTCACTGACAGACTTCCTCTGTAACTGCTTGCTGTTACCACAGTAATAGTATTGACACTTGTTGAAATAAATTCAATTTAAAGAGAATTTAACAGCTGTGTACGTTATTAAACAGCTAGAATAGACACACACACACACACACACACACACACACACACACACACTCATATATATATATATAAACACACGTTCATATACAATACATGCATTCATTCATACATACATATATATAATCATCATCATCATCATTTAATGTCCACACTTCCATGCTTTCATATGAGAGTATATTTGAGGTTGATTTTTTTTACAGCCAGATGCCTTCGCTGTTGCCAACTCTCATCTGTTCCTAAGCAAAGTAATATTTCCCCATGCCCGGACATGTGCTATCAGAATACACGACATTAATAATGACACTGCTCGTATGACATTTACTTTGAAGTTTTGGTGCCAACCAGGAAATCTGAAATGGCAACTTAGCTGAAACTTCAAAGTAACTGTCAACCATTTCCTTATAGAAATATAACAGATATATGATAATCTTCTGACAGGCATTGAGCAATCCGTTATTGCAATGTTTAACTTGTTTTGTGGATAACTATCCATTAAAAGAAACATTAATAAACATGTTATGTTTACTAGATTTTGAACATAATTCTTTCTCATGTTCTGTTATCGTTCAAGAAATTTTATTAATAAAATCTAATTAAGCTAGAGATAATATTATCTATGACTAATTCCTTTGTCAATCTTTCAACATTACAAGGAAACATACCAAAGATTAGCACCAGTGTAAATATAACATTTGCAACTAGATTTCACAAATGTATTAAAGTTTTTAGATTAAACGTATATCTTTGTCTTTTTTTTTCTTGTCTTTTACTTCAGTCTTTGGGCCGTGACCATACTGGAGCAATGCCTTAAAAGGTTTTATTCAAACAACTTCACCCCAGGACTTGCTTTTTTTTTTTTTAAGTTTGCTACTTATTCTGCTGGTAACATATGCTGAACTTCTAAGTTACAGGGACATAAACAAACCAACACCAGTTGTCAAGAAGTAGAGGGGTACAAACTCAAACAGAAATCCACACACATGTACACACACACACACACAAACATACATGCACACAAACACACACACAAATAAGATATGCATCAGGTTTCCACACAGTTTCCATCTACCAAATTCACTCACACAGCATTGGTTGACCTGGGTCTGTAGTAGAAGACACTTGCCTGAGGTGCTGCACAGGGGCCACTGAACCCCAAACCACTCCAGGGATATAGTAAAAGACGCTTGCCCAAGGTGCCAAGCTGTTGGATTAAACCCCTGAACCATGTGGTTGCAAAACAAGATTCTTAACCACTTTTACCGAATTCTTCTCTTCAATTATTTTTTGGCCATTTGAAAGCTATTTCTCATAGTTTCTTCAATCTTACAAAAAACTAATAACACAGTCTTAGATTATTAATAATACAGATATAAACACACATTATTGGGAAGATAAAGTCTTTGGAGAAATGGAAATAACAGTGTATATTTCTTTACATCCATTTCTGTGTGGCAGCAATTAGATACAAAATAGAGAGTTAAACGTATACATGTGTCTTCACAAAATTGCTTCATCTCCTTTAGTAAATGTTGAGTTTATTAGTGAAACGGAATTGAAGATACCATAGAAACATTGCTCTGATTATGGCTTAAGGCACTTAAGGCAGAGCTAATGTATTCCTTAAGGGGAGTCTGAGATATTTGCCAAAATTAAAGTTGCTTCTTGTTCTTCTGCAAGCTTGATATAAGGTTGTACTAGAGCAGAGTTCCATGACTGCCTCTTCAGACTGGCAGATTCCCTGTTGGTCTCGATAATGAAGCATATAGTTGTTTGACCAACTGAATTAGTCTTATTCATGAAATTAATGTGTGATTGAAGACTCAGCCAATATTTGTCCCTTTAATGGAATTTTTAGGCTGCATCACTATATTAAGATGTCTAACAGCTGGACCTTTGAATGGCAGAGCAAAAGCTGAGAGAGAGGGAGAGAAAGAGAGAGGGAGAGAGAGAGAGAGAGAACTAGCCAGAGTAATTGACTGGTATTTCATTTATGAATCCCAAAAGGATGAAAGACAGAGTTGGTCTCGGTAGGATTTGAACTCAGACTGCAAGAATCCAGAATAAATATGACAAAGTATTCTATCCAACACTGTTATGATTCTGCCAATTCACTGTACCATTTTCAGGGTACAGTTACTTCAATCTGGGGAAGAAGCAAATAAACATATTAGAGTCTTTTCTCTAAATCTGTGTTACAGTCTTCCATACACCTCTTCTTCTAGCTTTTATACAGTGCTTTTAGGCCATAGATTCTGAAGAGAAATAGGGAGAGGGAGAGAGAGAGAGAGAGAGAAAGAAAGGGAGATGTGAGTAATCACACAAACACACACACACACACACACACATATTATCTTCTATTTTTTACTTGTTTCACTCGTTGGACTTCAGCCTTGCTGGAGCCCTGCTTTGAAGGGTTTTGATGAACAAATCAACCTCAGTACTTATTCTGTCAGTCACTGTTGCCAAACCACAAAGTTAGACAGACATAAACAAACCAATACTTGTTATCAAGCAATGGAGGACGGAAAGACACAGACATCCATATAAGCAAATATATATATATTTATTATTCTTAAACAGTAATGTTGTTGACAGTGACTTCGAAGTTTCAGTCAACTAACAACACATTGAACTAGTGTGCAAGTGGCTGAGTACTCCACAGACACTTAAACCCTTAATGTAATAGAATCAACGTGATACAGTCAGTGAAAAAATATTATCCATCCAGCAGGCTTCCTCACAGTTTGTATTGAAGCAATTTCTCACTGAAGTTTTGTGGCAACAAATATATATACAAAGACATATGCACACACACCTGCACAGCACACACACACACACACACACATGATGGAAGAGAAAATAAGGAAGTCGGCAGCAAAATTATTCATCAAGAGTAGAGTGATTTACCTTTAAGGTAAATTGGGAAAAGAAACCCGATTAGTAATGAACTTGTAAAAGTTCAACAGTGAAAAGAAATTTTGAGTAAAGTTAGATTTGACAAGACTTAAACGAGACTAATGAATACAGCAAAGGTGAAATAACTAACAACCTGTTAACTGGGCCAGCCACCTATTAAAAGAGTCAGCTCAAGAGAAGGGCTAGTTTTAAAGTAGTATGTTTGGGGTTTATTACAAATGAAAAAAAAAAGAGAAAAGAGAATAAAAAAAAACAAAAGCCAAGCAAACAACAAAGTATTGTTGCCAGCTTGTACTAGTTCTCCCCTGGCTTGCTATTGTTCCATGTCAAAAGCCTCATTATTTCCATCATGCTTGGTAAATAAAGGATGTCGTAGTGCATCAGTACAACTCTCCTGGCTGAATCACAAATGATGTGTAGACCTGCAAGGCCACACCTGCAGAGCTAAAAGCTCCATTTGTTTCCTCCTCCTCCTCTTCTTTTCTTCTTTCTCTCATCCTCCTCCTTTCCTCTTTTCATACTTCCTCTTCTTCCCTCTCTCTCATCTCTTTCCTCTCTTTCTCACTCCCTCCCTACTTTGCACTCTTTGTTAGCAATGTTGACACCTCCCTATTATTATACAACACTTTGCACTTTATTCTACTCGTTCTTTGCTCTCTCTCTCTCTCTCTCTCTCTCCATCTCATTTTGGTACCCTTTTATTTACACTCATTTTACTCTAACCCTTCCGTATGCATAGTTACATACATAGATACCTTTTACACTCACTTCAACACACAACTACACACATCTATTCTTAGTCATATGTATAACAACTCGTATACACAGACTGACAATGTTATTTTACCTACCAAGTACAGCGTTTTTGTTCGTTTCTACCTTACTTTCACTTTCATTTTCACTATTACTCTTTCCTTCTCTGCCTCCTCCTCTCATTGTGCAACCAACTACAACTTTCTGACTCAACACTATACAACCATTATTTCTTTATTGTTTTCACAACTGTTGCTGTAATTCTTTCCCGCCATTGCCTGTTGCCATAGTCCCTTATTCAAGAAGCAACTAAAACAGAATGCTTATCTACATATATATATATATTTATTTATACACACACACATACACGCATTTACATAAAATAATATCTTTTACCGTTTACTTGCTTCAGTCATTGGACTGCAACCATTGCTGGGACATTGCCTGGAAGGGTTTTAGCCAAACAAATCCACTTCAGTTGTTATTTTTTCAAGTCTGCTTGGCACTTTTTTCTGTCAGTCTGTTTTACCAAACCAGCAATTCACTGGGGCATAAACAAACCAAGCATGTATATATATAAGTTAAGCTTCTTTTGGCTTCAATCTAACAAATCTATCCACAAGGCTTTGGTTAGCTCAAGGCTATGGTAGAAGATTCTGCTATAGCTTAAGGGCCATGCAATGAGATTGAATCCAAAACCATGTGGCCACAAAGATGTTTTTTTACATAGACATCTCTCTCTCCTTCTCATTAACCCCAGTGTACAACTGGTATTTATTCTACTGACCCCAAAAGGATGAAAGGTGAAGTAGACCCTAGTTGCATTTAAACTCAGAATGTAAAGATGGAGGAAATACCACAAAACATTTTGTCTGGGATCCTAACGATCCTGCCAGCTTAGCACCCCAATAATAATAATAATAATAATGGTGTCAAATTTTGGCACAAGGCTTGAACTTTTGCGGGAGTGGACTAGTCGATTACATCGACCCCAGTGTATCACTGGTACTTAATTTATCGACCCTGAAAGCATGAAAGGCAAAGTCGACCTTAGTGGAATAATAACGATTATAATATTAATAATAATAATAATAATAATAATAATAATAATAATGATAATAATAATAATTTCTAATTTTGGTAGAAGACTAGCAATTTCAAGAAAAGGGTTAAGTCAATTACATCGACCTCAGTGTACAACTGGTACTGATTTTGTTGACTTCAAAAGGATGAAAAGCAAATTCAAGAATTTGAACTTAAAGCAAAAAGATGAATGAAATGCCACAAAGCATTTTGTTCTGCATGCTAATGATTCTGCTAGTTCCCCACCTTAAAAGATAATAATGATAATAATAATAATAATAATAATAATAATAATATACCTAATTTTATTACCTGTATTCTTTCTATGTGTTTTTGTTGATACCTGAAACTCTTTTATGAGCTCCAATATCCTCTTTTAACCTTTCTCTCTCCCTCCTCTTCTTTCTCTCTTTTTCTCTCTCTCACTTTACATTCCATCTTGTTATATTTCTCCCTCACCTGATCTATTGTGGCCAGCTCCCCCCTCCCCACTGTCTCTCTCTCTCGCTCTCTCTATTTCTCTCCCCACCCACCCACCCACCCACCAACACTCACTCCAGTTCATATTTCAAGTTCTCAGCTGCTATATTTACCTGGGGGATTTGATGCAGGTTGGGACCTGTAATGTCCCCAAGCCAGCTTTGGCCTTACAAAAACTGTCACACCCCATTTAACCTGAACTGCATAATGTAATCAAGAACAGAGAGCAGCAAAAAACAAAGAAAAGGAGAAGAAAAAAAAGGTAATTGTGTATGTATATGCGTGCACAAGTGTGTGTGTGTGTAAGTGTAAATGTGAGTGCAAAAGTGTGTGTGTGAAAGAGCATTAAAAAACAGAGCAAAGATGATGATGGTGGGGTGGGGGGTGGGGGCGAGAAATGATAATAGAAGAAATAGCTTTAAACGAGGAAAGGACTCAGAGAGCAGCGCAAGAGAAGCGAAAGGTGTGTGGGAGGGAAGGGCCGACACATTAGCTAAGGTTGATGTGTGTGAAACACCAGGAAATAACCAAAGCAAAGGTCTATTGTTGTACACTGCCACTAGTTTACGACCATAAGCTCTGAGCAAAGTTTTATTTTTGTTTTTTTTGTCTGTTTTGGTTTGCTTGTTTTTTTGTTATGTTTATGCCTGTGGGATGCTGGTGCAGCCACTGCGACGCTTGCGCACTAACACGTGCCTTCATTACTGGACAAAAGAGTTTATCCATGAAAAGTCATGCTATCTCATTAAGCCAGACCGGCTCTTGAACAAAAGAAGTAAACAATAAATAAGCTTTGCTTCTCCGTCAGAAGGAAACTAAGTGAATCAACAACAACAACAACAACAACAACTGCAGTAAAAATGACTTCACCACTACAACAAATACCAACAACACTACTAGTAAGTAATGGCGTTGTGGTAGTAGTAGTAGTAGCAGCAGCAGTAGTGATGCAAATACTATACCTACTATAACAGATGGTACAGCTCTACCTTGTGTTTGTTTTTTGACCATAAATAGATGTAAGTTGTAAGGAGACACATTTACATGGCTTAACTCTTGATGGGAAAAAACAATGGTGTTTGCAGATGCAATGTGTAAACTGAAAGTGTACTTCACTTAATTACAGTATATTAAAACTGATGGATGTGTGTTATTAATCTGTGGAAGAACTGAGAGTTTTGTGCATTGGCACTTATCAATAAATGGCAATGCATTTTGGCCCTTGAGTCACTTTGTAACTTTGCTCAATTAGTAATAAAAAGAAACATATGAAAGTTTTGAGGGGTCTTTTTTCTGTTTATATCACCAAACCTGTATGTATATATAGAAGTAAATTATTTACATTATTTACATTTGACGGATATTTGTCCTCATCTTGTTTGTTGTTAACACAACGTTTCGGCTGATATACCCTCCAGCCTTCATCAGGTGTCTCGGGGAAATTTCAAACCTGGGTTCTCATTCCTAAGGTATTTTTCGATGTTGTTGTTATTATTATTATTATTGTTATTATTATCATTCAGGTCACTGCCTGGAATCGAACTCAGAATCTTGGGATTGAAATTTTCCCAAGATACCTGATGATGGCTGGAGGGTATATAAGCCAAAACGTTGTGTTAACAACAAGCAAGATGAGGACAAATATCCGTCAAATGTAAATAATGTACATAATTCCTCATCTCTTAGATATAGAACTGTAGGGAAGTAAATGTTGGTATAGAGAACAGACCATAAATTAGGGCGTGTGTGTTTGTACAGGTGATCACAGGTGATTGAGAAGGGAAAACTCAGAGAAAGAAGATGAAAACCAATAACAAAGAGAAACATCACAAGAACTGGAACAGACAGAAGTAATAAGAGTGTGAAGGCAAGAAGGCAGGGCTGTATAGAAGTGACAGTGGAAGGGAGTGATTAGCAATAAGCAGGTGGGCAAAGATGGAGAAGGGGGATGAAATAAAGGTAAGAGTTTCTGACGAGTGACAATTGAGATACTTCAGAAGAGAAAAAATACAGGCTGCAAATACAGCGCAATAAAGTTGGACTTTATGCATACATATATGTGCATTGGTGCAGGTTTCTGTATGTGTGTGTGTATTACTGCATGGTCTGATCAATAAGTATCTGAACTGTTGCCATAGGAAGGAAGCTGAAGCATGCAGAGTGAAGCCACTTGGCATAGATTGACTCTGAACTTTACTGTGCATGGTTGCGAAAACTGTCCGACCAACCGGGAATATGAAACTCTGAGTAACAGTTTTTGTGATGTTTTCCAGCTTTATTAATAAAGCACATTACTCTACCTCTGGTATTTGAGTACTATTTTTTCCACCTTGTTTAACATTTTTGTGTTTACTCTGGTATATATACACACACACACATATATATACAGGTGCAAGGATAATGGTGATGTGGTTAAGAATCTTGCTTTGCATCCATGTGGTTTTGTGTTCAGTCCTGCTGCATGGCACCTTGTGCAAGTTTCTTTTCGTATAGCTCTGGGCTGACCAATGCCTTGTGAGTGAATTTGATAGATGGACACTGAATGGAAGCCCATCATATCTGTTTGTGTGTGTTTGTCCCTTCCACCATACTACTTTTAACAACTGGTGTTGGTTTGTTTACATCATTACAGTTCAGCAAACCGGGCCAACATACTAAGTGCCAGGCTTAAAAAATAATTCCTGGTGTCAGTTCCTTTGACTAAAACCCTTCAAGACAGTACTCCAGCATGGCCACAGTCCAATGACTGAAACAAATAAAGGATAAAAGATAATATTGCCACTAACGATTTACAATTTGGCTGATTAAAAAGGTACAACAAATGTTCTACACCTGATTAAAAAGGTGGCTGTTTTTTTTTTGTTTTTGATGACCGGTGGCATGTAAAAAGCACCAGCCGATCGTGGTCGTTGTCAGCCTCCTCTGGCCCTTGTGCTGGTGGCATGTAAAAAGCACCCACTACACTCTCGGAGTGGTTGGCGTTAGGAAGGGCAGCCAGTTGTAGAAACATTGCCAGATCAGATTGGAGCCTGGTGCAGCCTCCTGGCTTCCCAGACCCCAGTTGAACCATCCAACCCATGCCAACATGGAAAACAGATGTTAAACAATAATGATGATGCACAAGGCTGAAATTTTGAGGGAGAGGTCAGTGAATTACAGTGACCCCAAGAGGATGGAAGACAAATTCATCCTCAGCAGAATTAGAAATCAGAACATAAAGCTGGAAGAAATGCTGCTAAACATTTTGTCTTGTGTGCTAACAATTCCTTCAGTTGGCTAATAGTAATAAAAGAAGTGAAATAAAACCGGTGCATGTGTTTATTATTGGCATAATGTCTCTCCCGAGACACAGCAACATTTTATATTAATGTCTTAAAATAACTTCATAATAAAAGCACATTGAAATTATTAGCAACAAGCAAAGCATGATTTCACTGTTGTTTGTTTTAACATATCCTTTAACTTCTCAAGCTGTTTTCGTTTCTCTGTGGTTCATTATGAATAATTACAGTATTTTATTTAGATCATTAAACATTTTAGTTATTTTATACTCAAAGTTATTGTTGTTTAATAGTGATTAGAGTGATTATTATAATAAGCATTGGTAATTGCTTTTAAGTTGTTAGATACAGTTGATGACAATTATCTTAAATTTCTTCTGTTCCACCAAACTTTCCAAGTAATTGAGATTTCTTTTTTTTTTTTTTTTTTTTTTAAATTGTTGGTTACTGAGTCAATTCTCATAAACAATTAGGAATTAGAAAAGTATTCTGATTTCCAGTCAAAGCCTACTGTGTGACATTGTGGGCAAGCGTCTCCTTGTATAGCTCTGTACCAACCCACCAAGCCTTGTGTGTCTGTGTACGTGTGTCTTGATGCTTTGACCTTATGCACTAATTTTAACCCATTAGCATTCAAATTATTCTGTCAAATGCAATGCTTTTTTATTCATATTGTTTTTAATTAAGCATGTGTTATTTTGTAGCTTCAAAATTTTGACACTGTGATTGTATATTTTATAATGGCATTGAAGGGTAAGTGTGATGGGTTGGATCTGGCTGGTTACAACATAAAACAGAAAGCATGTTTAAAGGGTTAATCCGGTCACTGTTACACAAGTGTTGTTTTTTTGCAATCTTCCTTGAAAATATGACCAGCCATTGTGCAGTTTGTATATGGGGGACTTGAAGAAATATATCTCACCTGGAGAGAAATGAAACCTGACAGAAAGGGTGAATGTCTCACTGTAGAAAATCTGCCTCAATAAATCTTGTCTGACCCATACAAGCATGGAAAAGTGGACGTTAAAACAATGATGATAATGACAATGATTCTGGTAGATAGCTTCATTTTCCCAATTACTACCAGGTTCCCAACCCCCACATACACTTAAACAGAAATGTATCTGTCAAAAAAAAAAGAAAGAAAATGGTTTCTTTGTATGAAAGAAAGTATGTTTGTTTAATAGAGCTTTCTTGTGATACAATGCACTTGATGCTAACCTCCCGTACAAACAGTGGAGAATACAGATTCCTTTAATATTTGCCATACTGAAATTTGATGTTGGATTTATTTATTTCTTCGCTGCGTTTTTCTAAAACACTCTTTAAAAATCTATTCTTCAGATCAGTCAACCGCCGCAGTACATCAGTGGTTTTCACTTCTGACGATGAAAACGTTTTAGTTGCAGACAAGAGTGGTGATGTCTTCAAGTACTCAGTGACTGAACCAAGCTCTGAGGGTCAACTATTAATGGGTCATCTTTCAATGTTACTCGATATGGTAAGTTCATATTTCTTCTATTTGTGTTGCACCAGCTGTTACTAAAAGCCTAGAAGCATTTCAGTGCAACTATACCGTGTTGGACAATAGCTTTGGCTAAATGCAAAGATATTTCTCTGCCATAAGACAGTCTCAAAAAGTTTAACCTTTCTTATCAGAATGTTTCCAATAGGCTGAACTTCTAAAGACAAAATACAAAAATATATTCTTAAATCTTCCAATCTGTCTATTGGTATTCTGATTTATATACAGAAAATAATCAAATAAATGTATCATGTGTCATGGCATAAGTTTTGCATAACAATAGAAATATTTTAACTATTAACTGCTACATTATTGCTATGGATCACCAGAAAACAAAGAGAAACAACAATGGATTTGATGTAGCTTGCTGATATTTCTTACGTTGTATTTGAAATGTTAGGTGAAAGGCTATTTAGTGGAATGTATTTGAAAATGTACTTCAATATTTCACAAGACAACTACTTAAAAACATAAGATCTTAAACTTTTAGATAGAAACACTTTGGTCTTTGTGCCTTGGACTCTAAGTGTTATGAACTGAAAACCCGCAACAAAAGTACATAGACCAGCCAGGATTAAAACATACAATAAATATACTCTAAATGATTACAATTTCTTGAATCACCACATTAGTATGTTAGTGCTTACTTTACTATGCATTATTCATACAGCAGGTACCCCTGGGTATTTTTCTCCAGACATCATTATAAGTTGTAGTATCACTTAGCATTGTTCATTTACATAAATTCTGTATCTTTGAGTGCACATACATAATGCATGTGTGTTGTCAAATGCTACACTTGTTGCTACAGGATAGCATCCAAGAAAAACTCCTTACCTGACGTTGAATGTGTTAAAAAACAGCAAATGTTCTTTAACCCTTGGTGTCCTGCAAGGGAGCTTCCCCTCGATGCTGTCCAACAGCAAATTTGGCATAAAAGCAAAAACACATGTACTTTGTATGTGCAACCCAAAACGTTTTCTTTATGAGAGCTGCTTTTAGTTCATAATTTAATTTTCTGTATCTTCTCTAGTCATTCTGTAATCAGCACTAACAGTTAAACAGTTCTTTGCTGAAGAGGTTTAATGAGACTAAAATAGGTCCAAAGTTGTCTACGTATGACCAGAAACCATACCCACTCATTATGTATTTAATTAACTACAATTTCCATCAAAATCAAAATCAAATGGAAATTGTAGCTGCGACCCCCATGCCGGTGGCACATAAAAAGCACCATCCAAACGTGACTGATGCCAGTGCTGCCTTGACTGCCTTCCATGCTGGTGGCATGTAAAAAGCTCCAACTGATTGTGTTCATCGTCAGCCCCCTCTGGCCCCTGTGCCAGCAGCACATAAAAGGCACTCACTACACTCTTGGAGTGGTTGGCGTTAGGAAGGGCATCCAGCCATAGAAACACTGCCAGATCAGATTGGGGCCTGGTGCAGCCTCCTGACTCCCAGACCCCAGTCAAACCGCCCAACCCATGCCAGCGTGCAAACGGACGTTAAACGATGATGATGATGATGATGATGTCACTAATATAAATTGTGAGCTTGTCTTGACCATAGATTTCTCATTATAATAACACGTGTAATTTTGGTATATTGTATTATCATCATTGTTTAATATCTTCCATCTATGCTGGCATGGGTTGGACGGTTTGACAGGAGCTGACCAGGCAGAAAAGCCTGCAACATACTTCTGTGTCTGTTTTGGCACGGGTTTTACGGCTGGATGCCCTTCCTAACACCAACCACTCCGCAGAGTGGACTCAGTGATTTTTACGTGGTTCCAGCACAGGCAAGATCAGTTTTTGGCATGGTTTTTACTGGATGCCCTTCCAAATGCCAACTACTTCATAGTGTGGTGGACTGGACGCTATTTAAGTGGCACCAGCACTGGCTGGGTCATCAAGTAACTTTACAAGACAAGGAATCTTTAAGAGGGGAGGGGCATCGAAGGAGGTGATCTTGTGTCAGATGATGACCAGTTAGAGTGAGGCAGAAAGACGGAAACAGGTATCTTACTGCAGAAGAGGCACATGGTTACCCAGCCAGAAAGAGAGAGAGAGAGAGACACTGAGAGAGATTCAATAAGAAGGATTATATTATATACATTCCTAATTATATCGGATATATGCTATGTTTGATGTATATATTATATACATTCCTAATTATATCGGATATATGTTGTGTTTGGTGTATATATTTTATACAAATGATAGTTTCAGGTGAGTACCATAATAATTTTTGAAAAGAAAATTACCATATTTCTGATGGAATATATTGTTTTCCTTTGGGTTATTTTTGAAAATAATGAAGAATTTAGTAAAACAAATTTGTCAGGATTAAAGTGGCATTGAGAACATGTATTAACATGAAATTTTCAGGGAATGTTTTAATTTAGATCAGTTTAAAAGAGAAAGTTTGTATCCTAGAACCAGAGGTGGTCTCAGGTATGGAAAGGTTTAGAACTTAACACTACCAAACTACTTATTTATCCATTCCAATGCTATATTTAAACTCCAAACTGTCAACTCTTCCTTATTTTTCTTTTAGTTTGGTTTTATTTAATTATTTATTTATATGTGGTAAGATAATTTCTAAAATAATATATATCCTTATTTGGAATATTTCAGTGGGGAAGCGGCCCCTTTTGACAGTTTTGAGCAAGAATGACTGTTGTTTGATTTTAAAAGTCACTTATAACATTTACTAACTTAGAGACAGTAAATGTAAACTTGTTTCCTTCTTTTTTTTTTTTTTTTTACTTGTTATTTTTTGTTCGTTTTTCACCAGACTTCCATCTTTAGCACCTTTGTATAGATTTTCTGTCATTGCCAATCCATGGCATTGATATTTCACAGCGTTTTACTTTAGCGGATAATGTAGTCTTGACAATGGACACATGGAATTACATGGACAAATAAATACATAAAAACATACTTCATTAACAAATTTTTATCTACATTGAAGACTTGAACAAAGTTTTTCTCATCCTTTCTATCTCTCTCTCTTTATGTATATATATATCTTTTTTCCCTATCTTTGATAATCTTATCTTTTATACATTATTATATCTGTTCTTTACTCTTTGTTCTCTCTCTCTCTCTCTTCCTCTCATGAATATGTTACCTTATACATCTTTCTTTTTCCTTGTAATTTTGGCGACTGTATACTACTTCTCTCAAACTTTTCCTTAACTCATCTCTTTCTCTACTTTCTTACATTTTCTAAATTACTTTTTCATAAAATATTCATCTCTCTCTCTCTCTCTCTCTCTCTCTCTCTCTCTCTCTTTCTTCCCCTCTCTCCCTCACACAAACACATAATTTAATATCACACTTCAACACCTCTCTCTCTCTCTTCTTTACATTCACTGTCTGTCGTTCTCTTTCCCCCTCTTGCTCACACATGCACATTTTATCTCTCTCTCCACTTCCACTTAAACACACACACACACACAACTTTCTAAGCTGTTGTAAGACCCAAGGCTACACATATTGGATGTAAAGATTTCATCCCAAAATGCTACTTAAGTATAATCTTCCTTAAGGTCTACTCAATCCAGTTTTAAAGAGGAATGTACTTGGTTCTTCACCTTCTATTGATCTCAGCAATTCTTCGGCTTTTTACTTCATGAATTTCTTGACCAAAGATTTGGCAAGAATTCTCTCCTCCACCTTCACCCCATCTAAATAATTTTAGAGCCACAATTTTCAGTTCCGTACCATTCTGTCTTTCTCGGTGCATATTTTAGTCTCTCACAGACCTTTCCTGCCAGCATTTTGCATTCTTTCAGTCAGTCATCTTTAATCCAACCAATTCTTAAATTCCAGCCCTTACCTCCTTCACCCCGTAATCTCACAGACTCAATTTCTCAGTTATTCATCTCCTCCTTCCCCCACTCACCAACATCATCATCATCATCATTGCCGCTTTCATACAATTTCTTTTGCGTTTCCTTCCGTCAGATATTCTTATAACCAGACAAACACACACATACACACACACACACACACACACGTGCTTCTTCTATCTTTCTGAATTGATGGTCATTCTGTTTTGTAAACACATTCGTGTATATATTTACACACACACACAGCGTCTTTAGCTCTCACTCACATGTCTTCATATATATATATATATATATATATAGATATAGTTGTACATACACACACAGATATATAAATACACAACACAACACACATACACACATATATATATATACACAGATATTTATACTTATATGTTATATACTACATATATATATATATATATATATATATAATCATATATGGATAGATGCATACATACACAGACAGACAGATGGATAGATAGATAGATAGATAGATAGATAGATAGATAGATAGATAGATACTTCGACAGATAGATAGATAGATAGATAAATAGATAGGTACTTTGGCAGATAGACAGACAAATAAATAGATAGACTGACAGACAGACATCTTAGTGGATAGATAGACACTTTGGCAGATATAAAGAGAGACAGATGTGTGTATGTTAGCTATTTAGTTGGGTACTTAGTTTCCGTGTTCATTACAATAGTCTTATCATCTGTCATCTTAAAACATTAATGTGTATTTACTATTAATTCTAAAATATTGTTCTAGTTTCTGCAAACTATTATATTTACATAGTTTCTACTAAGTAACCAATAACGGTGATAGTGTTTGTGAAATTCATTACAACTTCATGTGCAGTGTTGATGATAAGACTGAGTTCATAGTTAGAGGTTATAATGTGATATCACACTGATTGTAATTATGGCAATAATAATAATAGTAGTAGTAGTAGTAGTAGTAGTAGTAGTAGTAGTAATAATAATAATAATAATGGTTTCTACTGGAGGTAAAATGCCTGAAATTTTTGTGGGAAGGGGCTAGTCCAATTCATCAAACCCTGTATTATAACTGGTACCTATTTTTTTTTGCCATATGCATATGTCAACTGGATGAAAGGCAAAGTTGACCTTGGCAGAATATGAACTCAAAACGTAAAGACAAAAAATGCTTCTAAGCGTTTTGTCCAAAGTGGTAACTATTCTGTCAGCTTGTACCACTCAGGTATTCTAAATTTTGTAAGTCACCAGACTAAATTCATATTATTTAGTTCCTTTCTATCAATTCTGAGTTCAATCACCATTGAGGTATTATGTATGTAATCAGGGTTATTTAATTCCATTAAACCCCCATGTAGCTTCAATGTAAGAAAATTTTTAACATTACAGCATCAGTCCTCAGCCATTTTTGGAGACTGGTTTCATGCAAGACCAGGGAATCATGTGCATAACAAAACATATTGAAGTGCATAACATATAATTTGATTATTACATATATAATGAACTCTCCCATCAAAAATGGCATATGAGTGTTCGGTTTTAGTCGAATAACCTGCACAAATGATTTGTTTGTGCTGCACATTAGCTCACTCGCTCCATCAAATTGACAGTACCTGAACAGGTGTGCAGTGTACCATTCATCAGGTGTCAAAGAGATCGCAGAGCAATGTGAGGTGAAGTGTTTTGCTTGAGAACACAACACACCACCCATCCTAGGAATTGAAACCACAGTCTCACAATCATAACTGCAACACTTTGTGCACTAGGCCATGCAACCCACAAAAGTGAGATTCTTACAGCACCTAGGTTTTCCAAGTGGTCACCCATGCAAGTACTAGCTAGACTTAATGTGGCTGAACTTTGGTAATCAGACAAGAACCAGTGCTTTCAACATGATATGGCTGCTATATAATACATGCATAATGCAAAAATGAAAACACCCTGTAGATTGTAATTGTCAATACAATAGAAATAAAATTTGAAATTTATTCTTTCTGTCCAGCCCAGTACCAAATGGTCCGTGACCCACTAGCCTAGTGGTTAGGGACCCCTGCATTACAAAACTATTATAAATTTCTTAATATTACTAATGATAGCCACAGGTTTGTGAAAGGAGTTTTAGATTCCTCCGCAGAATGATTTTCCTCAAAGGTATTAGCGTACTAAATTACAAACATATGCATTGCACTTCTCTAATGCTTTAGGGAACAAACTTATCCATTATTAGACTTCTTAATTACACACACACACACGCACACACACACACACACACACACACATCTTTGAAGCATCATCATATCTAATTAAGAAATCATTACTAATGTATGCTCCTAGTAACACTAATAATAAAGTTCATATCAGTTCAGACTAAAAGACAAATTATCATTTAATGACGATAATACACTTAATATTCTTAATGCTTATGTTTGGAATACATGAGGTGCTAACTTTCTGTTTCTCAAATTAGGAGTTCCTGAAGTAGGATAGGAGCAAGATGCTTAAACTTACTTATCGAAGGTCATTGTTCTAATTAAAAACTGGTTATTTAAAGCTGATAACATAGACGGTATCATCATCATCATCATCATCATCATCATCATCATTGTTTGATGCTCATTTTCTATTCTGACATGGATTGGTCAGTTTAAAAGGAACTAAGAAGTGAAAGGACTGCACCAAATTCTGACGTCTGCTAAAGAATAGTTTCTCTTGGTGGATGCCTTTCCAAACACCAAAACTACTTTACAGAGTGTGCCAAGTGCTTTTTATGTGAGACTGGCACTTGTAAGGTTACTGAGTAAGCGACCAGACAAGACCCCTCGACTGGGGCAGGATTGTAATATTGAAGGAGATGATTTCGTGTCAGGTGATGAGAGGTTAAAGTATGATAGAGACATAGAAACAGGTCTCTCCCTGTCCGGCAGGAGAGGGGATATACATGGTTACTCCTATTGGAAAAGGAGAAAAGTTAGTGGTGAATAGGTGTGAGGGCGTATACCCTCAAGTTAAAGAAAGTGAATGTAAGAGAAACGGTCCAGAGGAGTGGACGTGGTGAGTGGACAGGTAATTTCATGAAAGTGTAAAAGGGAAAGTGGTGGTGGATGGATATAGATGGGGATGGAAGCAGAGGTGAATACAGTGATTATTATCAAATCAGAGCCCTCCAAGAAAAAGCATATCAACAGAACTACAAAAATAGATTTGATCAACTGCAAAGATAGACTAAACTACAGTGTTTCAGCCAATGGAACAACAATACCCCCCCCTCTTCACTTTTCAACCCCCCCCCCCCCCAGTTCACTTTCACTTTACATCTATTTTATTACTGTTTATTTTTTCATTTGTTCTTCTTTTTTTGTTTTACATTTTGTTACCTCTTTCGGTCAATACAACTCTTATTCTGTTAGAGTTATTACAAACTAGTTTTTTTATTATTCTATTTACTCATCATTCTATTTTCTCATTTCATTCTTCATTTGTGTTTATATTTTGTTGTGTTTTTTTATTTATTTTTCTTCTTTTCTTCAAATGTCTTCTTTTATTTTACTTATATCGAGGTTGTTGTTATTGTTTTTGTTGTTGTTACCGAGAAGTGGGGGAGAGAGGGTTTTGTTATTGTTATTGTTTATTGAAACTTTATACATTAACTAAGTGAAATAGACTGATTTTTTGACATTTGACTAATCTTCAGTTTAAAGCCAAGTTTTAAGTTGGACACCCACTGCCACCAGAGGAAAGAAAAAAAAACCCGCCCAAAAAACACAAGGAACCGGCAGACGATAAAAAAAAAAAGATAGATAGCTAATGAATAAATTACTAAATATACAGTATATATATATATATATATATATATATATATATATATATATATATATATATATGAATATATGTTTGTGTACATCTATATTATATATATTTATATACTTTTAATGTGTATATATATATATATATATATATATATATATACATATATACATATATGTATTATATATATATATATATATATATATATATATATACATGTACATATATACACATATATGTATATACATTATATATTCATATATATATATATGTGTGTGTGTGTGTGTGTGTGAATATATGTATGTGTACATCTATATTATATTTATATACCTGTAATGTGTATATATATATATATATATATATATATATATATATATATATATATATATCACAACTTGAATTAGGCGGGGGATAAAAAAAAGGTACTTGGTATTGCGAGCAAAGATTCCTCGTCAAATGAAGCACATCTGTTTTTGCTGCACATACATCTTGCATTCAACTCTTTATATTAGTTCACTGCACATAGATCTTTATGTTCTCTGTTAACTGACATAAACAACTACAGAAACAACAGCAACAACAAAACAAAGCAACCAGTTGGATATCTTCTTCAAATCAACAAGACATTTTTTTATTTGCCCAATTTTCTTTTCCTTTTACCTTTGTCTTTTTCTTTTTTTTTTTTACAGCTGACATTTATTTATTTTTTGTTATGTATATTTTTTTCCTATTAATTTTTCATGTTCATAAAAGAAGTAAAAGAGAGAAAAATAAAATTTAAAGAAACAAACTGAAGAACTGGTTTAAAAAAAAAAAATACAACTACAAAGATTAGGATACTTTCTATTTTATCTGTTTTATTTATCTTGAAAGCAATTTTTGAAAAAAAAAATAGGGGAAAAAGAAAGAGAGAAAATAAGAACTATATAAACACATAAAATTAATGTATAGATAAAGAAAATGGAATCAAAACAATGCTCCAACCTTTGAAAAGTAAAAATCCCAATAAAAACAGATCCTCAGTATAGTGTAAAAGTATTGATGGAAGGAAAAGAATGGTAACACCATGAATATGTAGTCAATTTGAGGTAATTTAAGATCAGTGAACATCGAGAATTCTGATGGAAAACTCTTCAATTCTTCAAGTCTATTATAGTGTTATAGATCTGGAGAGAGAGAGAGAGAAATCCATGTATCTATGTATCTACGTACTTACACACACACACACACATGCACACACACACACTACAATATTTCTGTTAGTAAATAATAGTTTTGTTTGAAGGTAATGAATGAAGCTTTTGTAAACAAGGAATAAATCACATCCTCATTAGTAGATTCCAATGAGATTTGTAAATTTATCAAATTAAATTTATCAAGCTAATTGGTTATGCAACTCCCTCATTGAGATTTGGCTACTTTCTCTTGCAGGTATATAGACACACTAGAAATAGCAGCCAAATCAACCTCAAATCGTACATTACTGTCTTAAACATGAAGGATATAGTTTATAATGTATGTTGTCCAACATCATCATCATAGTCATTATTATTTGAATGTCCACTTTTCCATGCTGGCATGGATCAGACAAAATTGGTTGAATTAGATGGCCAACTGCCTCTCTCTCTGTCAACCCTCACCTGTTTCCAAGCAAAGTATTTTTACCTTTGGCCAAACAGATTTCCTTTGAAATTATAAATGACCATCACTACTTTTATGATGATGCTACTTGTTTCCAACTAACATGATGCCAAGACACGGAAACACTAACACATGCACATACATACACGCATCCTCCATCCATACACATACACTTATACATACATACACACATATTTACATATATATACACACACATGCAGTGGCTCCTTTTCGTTTCCACTTACCACATCTTCTCACAAGGCTTTGGTCAACCTGGAGTTATAATAAAAGACACCTAAGGTGCCACGCAGCTGGCCTGAACCAAAACCGTTTTGGTTGGGAAGCAAAATTCTTAAACCCTCAGCCACGTTGGCATTTATATCTGAAACTAAGATGTGGTTGTCATGGCTGGAACACTTTTAACGGTTCTGCCAGCTCACCGCCTCAATAATAATAATAATGAAAAAAAATAGGTGCAAGCATAACTGTGTGGTTCAGAAGTTCACTTCCCGACCACATGATTTTAGGTTCAGTCCCACTATGTGGCACCTTCAACAAGTGTCTTCTTTTATAGTCGCAGGCCAACCAATGTCTTGTGAATGAATTTGCTAGATGGAAACTGTGTGGAAGCTGCTTTTCATACATGTGTGTCTGATTGTGCTTGTCCATTTGTCCCCCTACCATCATTTGACAATTGATGTTAGTTTATTTTCAGCTCCTGTAACTTAGCAGTTCAGCAAAAGAGATCAATAAGATAAGTAGCAAGCTTTGCAAAAAAAAAAAAGAAAAGTACTGGGGTCAATTTGTTCAACTAAAACCCTGCAAAACAGTGGTCCTGCATGGCCACAGTCCCATGACTGTAACAAGTGAAAAGAAGAGAAATAAAAGAAAGAAAGGCCAGTATATTTGATCAACAGCAATGGAGGGGGTGGGGGATGCAGTGGTGGTGGTGGTGGTGGTGGTGGTAGAATAAACAAAAGCACAGTGTTTTGCATCAGGACACTCACTGCCACCTACTTAACACACACAATGGGCAACAGCAGCAGCACTCAATATTTGCCATGCATACATCATTCACTCCATCACTTTTCAAAGATTTATTTTTAGACAGTCTACTCCACTGCAAACTCTCTTTCTCTCTCTCTCTCTTAGAAATAACACTATTGCAGCAATCGGTTGGTCACTGGGCTTAGTGCAAGTGCAAATAGTTATCTGCTTTATTTTATTCTACTCATGGCTAAATGATTAAGAAGTCTGTTTTGCATTCGTGAGATTCCAAGTTCAATTCTGCTGTGTAGTTTCCTTTCTTTTTCTATGGCTTTGGATCAACCCAAGTTTTGTGAACGAAATCAGATGCAACAGTCCCTCTGCAAAGCATTCTGGGCAAGTGTATTCTATTATTAGCCTTGGGCTAAACATAGGATCTCATTCTTAAAGTATTTTTCGACTTTATTATTATCATTATTATTCAGTTCACTGCCTGGAATCGAACTTGGAATCGATTCCAGGCAGTGAACTGAATAATAATAATAATAATAATCATAGCATCAAAAAATACTATAGGAATGAGAACCCAGGTTCAAAATTTCTCCTAGACACTTGATGAAGGCTGGAGGGTACATCAGCCGAAACGTTTGTGTTAACAACGAACAAGATGAGGACAAATATCCGTCAAATATAAATAATGTACATAATTCCTCATCTCTTAAATATAGAACTGTTTTGGTTGAATTGAAAAGGGTTAACAAAGTCACAGACAGAAATCCTATGATTTTTATATTCAAGTAAGCCTATGCGATCTCTTTGCTTCAGTCAATACAATTATATTCCTTATATTATAAAGCTTGCTGTCGTAATAAAGACGAAGAATTTATGATTTAAAATTTATGTCACTGGTTCTAATGGGTGGAATTCATCCATCCAAAGAAATTACAAATTATGCAAATTTAAAATCTACAATGAAGGAATAATTTTTTTCTAATATTTTATATATTTTTGTTTTTATCTTATTCTTTTCCTCCATTTGCTGTCTTAACTTTTCCAGTTTCAAACACAGGAGAGTGGAAGTAGAAAGTTGTAGAAGGATAGTGAATCTATAAATTTCTAATTACAATTTTCTTTAATGACAAATTTCTTAATATTTCTTAATATTAATGATAAAAGTTGTCAACTTACTCTTTTAGTTCTATTAAATCATTCTTTTCTTTAATAATCCTCCTACCCACCCACCCCTCTTAATTCCCTTTCATGGATTATTTGAATTTTATGCTGCCTTTCACTTTCTTATTAGCTTTGTCTTTGATTCAGTTAATTAAAATTCTTAACCTCTTATAATTGATGTAGTTGACATGTAATTATTAAACTGTTTTCTGTTTGAATATAAAATAAAATTAAAAAAAGAAAAATTAATGTTCACTTTGGAATTATCTTTAAATTGTCCATTTTTATTCCATGTACCATTCTATGTTTTATATCAAAATGTTCCTTGTTGACAGCTCTGCAGTTTGTCTTATTATGTTATTAACTACAATAACCAAAGAAGAATTAATAGAATGTACAAAATTAAATTTCAGATGAGCAAAGGTGAAATTAATAGTAATAGTATACGGAGAGGAAGAGAAAGTTTAATGCTAAGCCAAAGATCACAGGCAGCACCTGATGCTCAGGTTGTCTCTCGAGAGAGACGATGGTTATGACGGTTTCTTAACTGTTATCTAATATCTCACTCAACTAGATAAGCGTGCCATTATAAATATAAGGATATAAGTGGGAATGGCATCTTAAAACATGTGGCTTTCTTTGGATCATAAGAAAGTTTTATGTATATTATGCATCACACAGAAAGTAATGACTTGAGAGACCTGTGATGTCAGAAGTTAAATTGATAAATAACAATGGATTTCACAACAGAATCTGCTGTTGTTCAGTGGGACACTGGTTATGCTTTTTGACAGAAACCATGTAGGATTCTAATATCTGCTATTTTGACTAATTGACATTTTAGTTCAAGACTTCACACTTATTTCCCTGTCATTTTAAAAGGCACAAGTGTGGGTAAGAAGCTGGCTTCATAACCATGTGGTTTGGGGTTCAGTCTCATTGTGCAGTACCTTGGGCAAGTGCCTTCTTCTACAGTCTCAAGTTGACCAAAGCCTTGTGAGTGGATTTGGTAAACAAAAGCTGTATAGAAGACCATCAGACATTTATAAATATACATTTGTGTGTCCCCCTTGTCTTGACATATTGGGGATCGCTGTCAAACAAGCAGGATGAAAAGCAGTTGACTCCAGTGGAGTTTGAACTCAGAATGTAAAGATAAACGAACTACTGTTAAGCATTTTAGTCCAGCATGCTAACGGCTCTGCCAGCTTCTTGCCTTAATCATTGTCATCATATTGTCATCCATAATTAATCATTATGCATATATCATTATGCATATATCATTATGCTTTAATATCCATTTCCCTGTACTTGCATAGGCAGCAATTGTTACGGAGCTTATCTCTCCTCATCCTGTTTATTACCCTTGCTTTCTCTCTCTCTCTCTCCTTCTCTCTCTCTCTCTCTCTCTCTCTCTCTCTCTCTCTCTCTCTCTCTCTCTCTCTCTATTCATATATACACATGCTGACTTGCAAACAAAAATTTGCAAGCAATTTAACAGGATTAACAACTTGATAGCAATTAAATTTAATATCTTTATTTAAGAGCAGAGTAGTCTTTACACTAAAATTGGTGTTCTTTTTTTATCCTCCAAACTGTTGCCTAGGATACTGAAATGACATAGAACAAGGTTTTTCCTGGTCCCAGATTAAAGCTTTTGTTGTTGTTGTTGTTATTATTTTACATTGGGGCTGGAGGAAAATTTGCACAGTAAAAAATAACAAACAAATAAAGCAAAATATTTATTATATATAAATAAAAAAATTCTGACTAGATATACCTAGAGATAATTAGTTTTCGTTCAGAATCAGGGCCATATAAACGATCGCAGCAGTGTAACTGAAGCTCTTTGAGATATTTCACTTTTTATTTGATTCCAAATAGCCATCTCTGGAAAAGTAGAATAATTTTCCTTCATTTACTAAAGATGAAAATTCTGCTTAACATTTTCTTTCTCTCTCTCTCTCTCATCCCCCTCTGCCTCTTTCACTCTCTGTATACACATTCATGTGTACACACACACACACACCCACACACACACACGTACATGTAAATATATTTGTGTGTATATATGTCATGTGTTTTTGTGCGTGTATATATATAGAGAGAGATAGACAGACAGATGTGTGTGTGTGTAACTCTCTCTCTCTCTCTCTCTCTCTCTCTATATATATATATATATATATATATATATATATATATATATATTTGTATGTGTATATATGTCTGTGAATGAGTGATGCACCAGTCATTAATTTACTTTCACTATATATATGTGTTTGTAAATTATATTTGAAGTTATGTTCTGTTTGACATTTTATAATTCGTTAAAAGCTACATTTTAGTAACACTCTGTTACAGTCATCATCATAATCCAATTTACTGGTGGTCATTTAATTAATACACAAGATGTTTTTACCTCCCTAAGCACTCACTGGGCCAGAACCATCTGTCATCTTTTGAATTGCTAATTGCTAATTCAGTTTGTGTCACTTAATTTTGAGGACAATAGAAATGTTTCATGTAAGTATAAGTTAAGGTATGTAGTCATATACCATATATGACCACATGTGTGTGGCTACATGTGTGTGTATGTATATATGTATGTATGTAGCATGGACCTTCAGAACTTCTGGGTTGGTGTCTGGCATGCTGGAAGACCACCAGGAGTGAGGCACCCCTCAGCTTTTGTTAAAGTGTGACTACATGAGAAGGTCACTCTCATATGAAACCAGATATGCAGGGAATGGCATTGAGCATTTTGGGGATGTCTTGCTTGCACTTGAGATTATGGTGCTGCCACATTCATGAGCCTGCGACACATATTGGCTCTTTTCCAAAAAGAACTTGTTTCATGTTCTCTCACAAGTTTATAAAGATTCTTGATCTTGTGATGCAAACAATATATATGTATGTTGTTAGGAAGAGCATCCAGCTGTAGAAACTCTGCCAAATCAGGTTGGAGCCTGGTGCAGCCATCTGGTTCACCAGTCCTCAGTCAAATCGTCCAACCCATGCCAGCATGGAAAGCGGATGTTAAATGATGATGATGATGATATGTATCTATATGTATATATATATATATATATATATATGGTGAACATTATATAGTTATCTCAAAATCCATCAATTAGAGCAAACAGGTACTCATACATTTATAGTATATACCGGTGTTATTAATGCATCTTAGGGTTGATAGGGAAAGTATTTAATGGTTGCAAAGGCCACAAGCACACCACCTTCCTCCAAAGCAAACCATTAAAATAAAGAAAGAAACAAACAAACAAACAAACAAGGGGCTATCAGAATCTCAGCAAAAATACCTGTTACATTTTCAGTCCTCATACCATTGTAGTTCAAGCCCCAGGCTTATCTTGATTGACCTATTACCAAAAGCATCCAGGTCTTCACCATTTCTATGCTTTTTCACTGGGTGCTGTGCCTCTATGACCACATTATCCAATATCCAAGTTTGGCTGCTGTTTTTAGCAGGTCCTAAAGCAGCATAAGGGATCCTTCATTGTTTTGTCTACCTTCATATGTTTAATTGCCTCGCTGTTATTCTCGTTCTTTTTCACATTTTACCTTTTCACTAATTGCTCCTAATAGTTCCTTTGTTTATTCATCAAAGCTTGCATTTCACTATTTCATTTGTATGCAACAAACTCTCGCTTTCTCTTCCATTATTTTTTCTTTTTTTTCCTTCTTTTCATTACCACTGGGAACGAGATTACCCGTTTCATTTCAAATACATTTTTGTGGGGAAACAACCTGAGTTGTATATAGAAATTCTTATATAATTGCACTCTTGTCAGACTTCCAATGTGTTCAATTAACTTTCACAACTGTGTGGTAAGGAGTTTTCTTGCCAACCACATGATTGCAGGTTCAGTCCCACTGCATGACACACTGAGCAAGTGTCTTCTCCTATCGTCTTGGGCTAACCAAAGCCTTGTGAACGAATTTGGTAAGCAGAAACTGAAAAAAACACCTTATTATACACACACACATATGTATGTGTGTGTATCTTCATGTCAATGTTTGACCCCCCTCTACTACTTGACAGCTGGTGTTGGTATGTTTATGTCCCTGTAACAGCAGTTTGGCAAAAGAGACTGATAGAATACGTAATGGCTTTAACAAAAAATCTAAGTACTACAAATTCTTCAAGGTCATACTCCAGCTTGGCCACAGTGGATAGGTGCAGGCAAAGCATTGTGATTGAGAGACTTGCTTTCCAACCATGAGGCCTCGGTTCAGTCCTTCTGAGCAGCACCTTGGGCAAATGTCTTCCTATAACCCTAGGCTGACTAAAGCCTTGTGAATGGATTTGTATGTGGAAACTGAAAGAAGCATGTTTTTATTTTGTGTGTGTGTGTGTGTATTCATGTGCTTACTACCTGCAGCCTAAGGTACCATGCTGTCCATTCTTTTCAGCTATTTAATATTGACCAACACCCCTGCCCTAAATTTCAGGCTTTGTGCTTACAATAGAAGCAATTATTAGAGGATGGTCAAATGGTAGAATCACTGGAGCATTGGTAAAAATGCCTTATGACATTCATTTTGATCTTTGCATTCTGAGTTCAAATCCTGCCTGGATCATCTTTATCTTTCATTGTTCCAGGGTTAAGAAAATAAAGTACCAGTCACATACTGGGGTCCAATGGTATTGACTCCCATCTTCCTTTCAAAATTGCCAGCTATTATTATTATTATTATTATTATCATTATTATTATTATTATTATTATTATTATTATTATTATTAAGGTGGTGAGCTGGCAGAATCATTAGCACACCAGGCGAAATGCTTAGCGGTATTTCGCTTGTCTTTATGTTCTGAGTTCAAATTCTGCCACGGTTGACTTTACATTTCATCTTTTCAGGGTTAATAAATTAAGTACCAGTCAAGTACTGGGGTCAATGTGATTGACTTACCCCCTCCCCCCAAATCATGGTAGAAAGGATTATTATTATTATTATTATTATTATTATTATTTGTTATTGTATCTAATTGGTTATATTTTCGAATATCCATCTATAACTTGCATAAAAAAGCTATATAAATATTTCCGCCATTCATTCGTTCATTGTACTCAGCTCCACTAATTCCCAGTTCTCTTTTATATACACACTTTCTGTAGAACTCTGGAACTGCAGAGAAGATAACTCTTAACTAAACGGAATTGCTGGCAAAAGGCAGCAAGGCATAATTGGATCTCAAATATACCCAGTTGTAGAATATTTAAGAATGGCAGTAGTGGAGGTGAGGGCGGGGGGCAGTAATGGTGGTGGCAGTGGTTGGTGGTGGTGGCTAGGAAAAAAAAACATTAAATTATAACTCTTTTTATCTCTGTACTTCCAGTCAACTGTGCAAACATCCACATGGCCTCTCTTCTCTTATCTCACATTAAGTGGAGAAATTACTGTTTTTATAATACATCTCTTTATTTATGGAAGGATACGAGAAGCAAAAAAGATTTATTAAAGATTCGATGGAAAGAAGGGAGATGACATGAGAGATTTTTTGGCTTATTATATATATATATATTTGTGTGTGTATGTATATATATATATATGTACACACACACATGCATATATATATATATATATATATATATATATATATATATATGTATGTATATTGCATGTAAATATATATTTCTCCAAAACACTTTTCTATCTCTTTCTCATTACATTTTTCTGTTTTCATCTCTCTTTCCTCCTTTATTTCTTTCTCTCTCATATACATACAGCCTCACTTTTCTCTCACACACAATCTCACACACATAAATGCACACAAACACACCTACGCCATTAGATAGACAGTCGACTGAAATACATAAATACATATATTTACAATTGGGATTAAAATCTATTTAGGTTAAAGAGATAGAGCTAGACCTATTTTCCTTAACGTTTTACGAGTCCATCCATAGTCCCATCATAACATCTTTTCCATAACTCTTTAATAAAGATCAACATATCTGAATGCATATAAGTGTGTGTGTGTGTGTGTTCACACACACACACACACACACACACACATATAGAGAGAGAGATAAATACTTATGATAACTCATGGTTGTCTTTTTCTATGTTTAACTGAAAGTGGATGTATTAATGCCCTTTCTTTTGCCAGCCTTCACCTGTTTCCCAGCAAGCCAATATTCTCCCATAGCCATATATATTTACATGGAAGATCGTGAATGAATGAACACTGCTTGTATGATGGTGACACTTGTTTACAACTATCATATATCAAAAGAAGGAGACATGAGCACACACACACACACACATATATTTATGTCTAAATATATATGTGCATGTGTTTGTGAGTGTTTGTATACAGAGTAGTCTCTCAGTTTCTACCTGCTAAATCCATTCACAAGACTCTGGTTACCCCAGGGCTATAGTGGAAAACACTTACCCAAGCTGCCACATGGTAGGATTGAACTCCAAACCCTATGTTCACGAAACAAACTTTTTAACCATACAGCTATACCTCTGTGTGTGTGTGTGTGTGTGTGTGTAGGATACCTATGAAGACTAAAGAGAATGAATTATGTGTGGTCTGATGGACATACCACCATCAAGCGGCACAAAAGGTTGTATGCAAATCAAGTGAAATGACAAAGTGATACAAAATGTAAAAGGCAACAGGTAGAAGAAAGGCAGCTGTGACGGAATGGGCAGCATGTGATTGAAATGGAGCGTTGTTGTTGTTGAAGGAAGCTACCCATGGCAACGGTACCCATAGCAAAGAATGACCAAAGTCGACATAGGACGATGGTCAGATCTGACGATGGTTGGTTTCACATAGACAAGATGATACAAGATAAAGAGAGGAATGGCAAGATGCCTTACTGTGCAAACCCATTAACCTTACCAGCATGGAAATATGGATGCTGAAACAATAACGCTGGTCATCAGCATCATCATCATCATCATTAAATCCACACACACACAAAGACTTAAGTAATTCATTGCTGTAATATATTTTGTGCAACTTCAATAATTTTTTTTTTTTTCTTTTACTGATATTATATTTATCATCCCAAAAATAAATTTGGTTTATTGATATATTTAGAAGATAACCTTGATGTTGTCTCGCCTCTGCAGCAAACTGAGACATTTGATGTAGTAGTAATGCATTATTTCAATAGCACACAACGAGATACAATTAAAATCGGTAAATAACTTAACCAGAGAATTTATCCCTAGTTGTCCAAATTACTCTATTGTAGCTGCCAAATATTCCACACAAAACCAAGCTTAATAATGTTTAATGTGTTATATCTTTAACCCTTTTGGTATCCATCGTACTTGAGGCTGTTGCTGGTTTTATGATACAAACTTTATGTTATTTCATAATTTATGTTCCAAACACCAGCTTAATAGTGACAAAATTATTTTTTATAAATTCTTTATTATTTTCAAAATTAATAGAAACAAATACAATGTATTTCCACAGAAATATGGTAATGCCAATATGTCCAATCTCATACATAAGTTGTACATTTTTGTACATTAGCAATTTTCTTTTTATATTTTAAGAGTTTAGTCTTGAAGGTGGGCCTGTCCCATAGCCTTCAAGGGTTAAACTTGCTGCAGCCTGTGAAACTAACATTATTGATATACCTCTGGAATAACAAGTTGATAAGTGGAGGAAAATAGGAGGCGGGAGTTATTTTAGAAGATGGACATGTGGGGAGGAAGGATTGACAGTGCCATCTTAAGTGATAGGCATGCTGGGTAGTTGCACGGGGACTCCATGGCTATAGGAGCCCAATGCTAATCTATGAATGTTGTGCTTGTATATATAAAGGCCTAAATGCTTTTCTTTGCTTAGGGACTCAGAATTCTATAAAGCTGTTAATACAACCCTGAATATTTGTATGAGGAGATGGGGCTGTTTAGTGCAAGGAAAATGGAGGTAGTACAGGACTAACCAAATTTAAGGAACAGAGGACATTGTAGCAGCGACAGGAAATACGAAATGAGGTTAATATCACAGAGCCTTTGATTAGCCTTTGGGGCTACCAAACTAAAGCAAAACTGACTGAAGTTACCTAATGGCAACAAGCTATCAATAAATGAAGCAGAGATAGTTTGTTTATTAGCAATACATATATATATAAATAGTTATATATATATATGTATATATATGCATATATGTATGTATACTCTACGGTCTATCTCTCTCTCTCTCCCTATATGTGTGTGTGTATATGAATGATCAAATATGTTACATGCTGATATATTGAATATACTAATAAATAATTCTTCTTAAATTTTGTCAGATGCCACACACCAATCTATATATAACCGATATTACATATTGAGAGATACAGCATACAAATAAATAACGCACCACCCCCACCACTACCATCGCCACCGCCAGTTTTACAGTCAATATCTATGATTTAGCATTATTACCTCACTGACATTGCATACTGATACATACAACACAGAAATTAATTACTCATATTACATTCTGACATATACAATATAGTAATATATAACTTACCATTGTATACTCATAGATATAACACATTACTTGGTATTGATAGGTATAACATAGGAATAAATGACCCTTGTTCTAAACTAGAAAGTGCAAAATATTATTAATAAAACGATTTTAAATTATGCAACACTGATATTGCTTAATTCCCCTCATTGATCTCTTTTCCTCTCCATTACCTATATTGTGTCTCTCCCACCCTGGGGTCTGTTGCTAACCAGTGTTTCTAGCAGTGTCATTTAAAGCAACAGTACATTGGTCAGTTGTCCAGGGGCCTCACAGGCATAGGGGCCCAATTCTAATTTATGTATACAATGGCTTGCAGCTTACAGCCAAACATTTTAGGGTTCAGTGCATCGATTCTGCTAAGATGGCCCTTCCTCCTGTGAATATTAGTTCTCTGGAATTCTTCCTGTACGTATGTTAACATTAGACAACCTTTTGCAAGGAAAAAACTTCAAATCTGAAGAAGATGCAAAAAACGCTTTTGTGATTTCATCACCTCTTGCTCTTCAGAATGCTTTGCTGCCAGCATAAATAAGCTACCAATAAAATGGCAAAATTATGTTGATAATTTAGGTGCATACTTTGATTAACTGCATTGCGTTTTGTTGAGATAAAGTAAAATAAACTTAGAGTTCGAAATCAGACATTTCATTCTTGATGACCTGATATTTAACCTTAATCAGTTGTGTATGAAACAACACAGATGTGGACACCAAGTGAAACTATATGAAAAGCCCAGAGGCTCTGTGTTGACCTGAAGTGGTTGGTTGTGTGAGATGCAGAGTCTGCTTGCCTGAGTATGTTGCATCCATTTTGCTGTCCTGTGTGTCTTTAAATGTGGTCAAAGTATTTGAAGGTAATTGTAAGCAGAAAGGAATAAAGTGACATTGGTTTGAGTTGTCAACTCTTTCCTGGTAAATCTGTAGACAATTTGGACCTCATTTGACAAACAATGTGGCAGATATTTTTGAGGTGATTGTATTTTATGTTTCATCTAAATTGGATCGGAGAGATACTGGTGAAGGAGAAGAAGCAGACGTAAGAGTAAGAAAGAGAGAGAGAGAGAGAGAGAGAAAGCAATGATAGTTTAATCCAAAACAGTTGATATTCCTTAAAGATTGTTCTATCGCACAAGCCACTTCAGCGATGTGTGAAGTCTTTTATTCCATAAATTTCGTCTCTATTTCTTCACAATGTCCTTCACTGTCAAATGTTTTAACAAATATAACATAGACAAAGTAACAGTATCTGCGACACACTGTCATGCTGTGAGTTGCAGCAGAGAGATTCACATGAACGGAATAGCTTCAGCTTTTATTATTATCATTATCATTATTATTATTATTATTTCACATTGTAATATGAAGATCCTATATCAATTTTCTTTTGTCAAGAATAATTCTTTTCATATTCATACATGCATACATATTATCAGACATTTGCATATATATATATATATATATATATATATATATAAACACAGGTGGTTGTGTGGTGTGTTTGAGAAACAGCTGAATTTGCATGCATATGTAGACAAATATATATATATATATAAATGCATACATACATACACTCACATACATACATATGTATATATACAGGCACACACACACACAGACCTATAGTATATACATAAGTAAATACACTCACATATATATATCTGTATACATTCATAGAAATATATTTATATATAATCCTAGACACTTGCACCCCCAGTACACACACTTCTAAAGCATTGTTTGGGCAAGAAAGGAAGGAAGAAAAAAAAGAAGAATGTTGCTATATCTATTTCTAATTTACATATAACTTGCTTAAAAATTGGGATAGGAATGTTTGCAGTTGTGTACACAATCTACCATTATGGGTAAACAATAAAAACAAATTTCATGAAGTCCAGCGAAAGAGAAAGAAACAAGTCAAAAATCAATAATTTTACTAACCACCGTTTTAGTTGGTTATCAACATGAACTTCAGGGCTCTGTTCTTCAAAATATTGTTTGTTTATATTCCCCCCCCCCCCGACTCTTCTTCTTTTACTGTTTCCTTGATGGGAGAGTACAGAAGAGAAAGAGATAGTTGTTAGCCTCCAATATGAAAAGAGCTTTGCAAGAAAAGAAGAATGTAAAAGAAATGAGTGAAGAAGACAGACCGTGTTCCGCCTCTCTTGAGGAATGTCAGATAACCAATGAGTTGAAATGATGTTCCTCAAAATAAGATGAGGGAATTCTTCTTACACTCTCACTTGAATCCACACACACACACACATACATACATACATGGGTGTTTGTATATGTGTTTATATATACACATGTGTGTTTGTTTATGTTTATAAATATATCTGTATATATCTATGTATCTATCTCCCCCCGCACTCTCTCTCTCTTTATACACACACACACATAGATAGATAGATAGATATGAATACATATATAGATAGATATATATTGTGTGTATATGTGTATATATATATATGCATATATACACACATACATATACATATGTGTGTGTATGTATGTATATCTATCTGTGTGTGTGTGTGTGCAGACATAAACATGACACAAACATGCTCACACACACCATTCCCATCATACACAAACACTTTATATACACACAAACACACACACACACACGGGTACACATTTATGTATTTTTGGTTGACTGAATGAATCGCTGGAAAGTCAGTTAACTGATTTACTGTTAAGCCATTTATGCTTTCTAATGGCCATGTTGTCTCTCTCTGATTTATATAGGAAGGAAATATCTAAATGTTTCCAAGGCTAAGAGTAAACATGAGGTTCGGTGGGCTTTCAGCCACACTTGTAGCTATCTTCAGGGTTGTGGATAAGTTGAAACAAGTGCCCAAGTATGAATGAGTGAATGGCTAACATTCACATGAATACTAATAATAACAGTAGGATTTGGATTACCGTTATAACTTAAGTGGATGGGTGTACATGAATTGTGTTTTGAGTTAATGGAAGACTGTTGTATAATGCATAGGAAGTTGTATTTGTGTGTAAGAAGGCTAGCAGTTGCTATAGAGGTGGATGGGAGCATTGTTAGTATGTGGAGGGTATGGAACAAGGGTGGGTGATGAGCGTCTTAAGACTTATTTTATATTATTGTTTATTATGTGTTTCAATTTTTATAATTTCATTGTCATTTAACATTCACGTTCCATGCTAACATGATTTGGACAACTTTTATATATATATATATATATATATATATATATATATATATATATATATACATATGTGTGTGTGTAAATATATATATGTATACATATATATGTGTGTGTAAATATATATATATACATACATACACATACATACACACACGCGTGTGTGTATATGTTTATATATGTATATATTTGTGTGTGTATATATATATGTATATATGTGTGTGTGTGTGTGTGTATATATATATATATATATAGATATATGTATGTATACATATATCTATATATATATATATATATAGACATACATATATGTGTCTGTGTGTATGTTTAGTGCTCTTTTAGGCTGGTTTTCTGTGGTTGTATGCCATTCCTGTCATCAACTCTCACCTCCTTCCAAGCAAAGTAACGTTTTCTCCCTGGCTGGATATGTTTTAGCAGAAGACGGGGGATTTAGAGCCACTGCTTGTTGTATGACAGGACACTTGTATTTAACTTTTGTGTGAATCTCAGGCAAGAACAATTTATGGATCTGAATTTTTTCCTTATTAATTGAATAATAATAATTTAGTTATTCGTTTCAAATAGTAAAAATGTGTAAGTGCCTATTCTGTCTTAATATGGCTTTGTAGACTCAAACATGAATATCTGATCACTGTGTCTATTTCTTTCGTTATTTGATTAAAACTTTCAGCTTATTTTTGCTGGTCATGATGGAAAGCGTCAGTTGTCCAAAGCCAGCAGACAAAGGTGATCATGCTTCAAGAACCATGTAGTGAAACTATTGCAGTTCCAAGCATTGGTGATTTTTGCAGGTGTTCTATCTTTACATTTGTACCAATCTTTTTGAACCGTGTTGGTAGTTGAGTGCTGATACTTCCAAGGGCACCGATCACTATTGGTAACACCCCCACCTCTCTTCATTGCCCACGACCTCCATATTTCCCACTTCAAATTATCACAGCTGTTCAGTTTTTCTTCTTTCTCTTTTATTATTATTATTATTTTATGTTTGACTTTTGTTTTGCATTTGTACAAGTTGGATCCAAGTCTCACCCAGAGACCTCAAGAGACAACAAGTTAGAAGTTCATGTAGGTGTTATTATTATTATTATTATTATTATTATTATTATTATTATTATTATTATTATCATTATTATTATCATTATCATTATTATTATTATTATTATTATTATTATTATTATTATTATTATTATTATTAAGATGTTTGGATTTTGCTTTATGTTTGTATGAGCAGAGGCCAAGTCTTACCCTGGGACCTCAACAGACAAGCAAGTTCTGATTTCAAATGGGCATTATGACAAGGATGGTTGATAACTGCCATGTTTTGAGGGAAGAATGTAGTTCAGTGAACAGGATTTGTGCTATAATTGTGCACCTTGAGTTCGTTGGTGTTGTTTTGTTGTTATTATTATTATTATTATCATTATTATTGTTATTATTTTGTATGTGTATGACAATTAGCATTGTGAGATTCTCATTTTTTTTTCTCTGATTTTGTGTAGTATTGTAACTCATTTAACATACAGTCTCACTCTTGTTTTTTTTTCTTTTCTTTTTTTGCTATGAAACATTACCACCTACATCTTTCCTCCTCCCCACACCAATAAGAAGGCACCTCTCTCTCTCTCTCCCTCTCTCTCTCTCTCTCTCTCTCCAAACATCAATTGACTGTCATATCATGTCTCTGTAGGAGGCTTTGTGATTATGTCCAAATTTATGATCGATTATTTTCCTTTCTTCCCATCGTCTGATGCCGGAGTTTTCTCATTTTTAGCTTTTAACTCTTGTGTTGAGGGTTATTAGCTCGTATTCAAGTATTCTCAATTGGCTGTTTCTGGACATTTTTGTTATTTTATCTCAAAATCTTAATTGGGTTTTGTTATTTGTCTTTCTCACATGATAACTGTCCCTCCATAGCTAATAGTGGAACCATTGATTGTTGATAAATATCCTTTGATTCATGATATTTACACTTGCATTGTTTTGTTTTTTTTTATTTATTTTATTATATGTTTACATCTGTTTGTTTCCTTGATATCCCTTCCAATATATTACTTAATTGTCACAAGAATATAAACTACAATTAATTTAGCAGAAAAGGTAAATTTGTCAGTTTGTAAATGTTTTCTTCCTATGCCAAATGAATCAACATGGTCGCCATGTTGTTTTTGATTTTTGTTTCTTTGTGGTTCTTGGAAGAGGTTTGTGTGAGTATATACACAGGCTAGTGTGTGTGTGTGCACAGGAATGGCTGTTTGGTCAAGAAGTTTGCTTTGCAGCCACATCTTCAGGTTCCTTAAGCAATTCTCTACTAACATAGCCCAAGGCTAATCAATGCTTTGTGAATGAATATGGTAGACTGAAAGATGGAAACTGAAGGAAGCCCATCATGTGTGTACATACACATGCATACATACACTTACACATATGTAATATACATACAAATATATGCATAAACATACATATATATATCTGTAGGCACAAGCATGGCTGTATGAAGCTTGCTTCATAACCACACAGTTTCAAGTTCTTCCCCTCTGAATGGTACCTTGGAAAAGTATCTTCTACTATGTAGTGCCTGGGTTAACCAAAGTCTTGTAAGTGAATTTGGTAAATGGAAACTGAAAGACCCCATTGTGTGTGTGTGTGTGTGTGTGTACAACAGACCCTCTCATTGAAGACTGCATATGACAATCAGCAACACATTCACATTACTCTGACTACCATTCACCAATGTTTACAATTCATTCACTCCACCTGGTTGACTCCTCATGACCACCAAATGCAATCTGGGTATGATCATGATGTGTTAAACCAACATGTGATCTAGCTAAGAAATCACAATGTGGACAAGGGTGATTTCAAGGAAGACTGTTATTCTGTGTGTGTGTGTGTGTGTGTGTATATATATATATATGTGTGTGTATGCATATGTATATATATATGTGTGTGTATGCATATGTATCTATATGAATCACATATATGTATATGTATTCTCTATTTTAACATGTATAACGAACCCGTTCTTGTGAAAAATTAGGTTAAAAAATTATTTTCCAAATTTTCAGCCCCATTCATTTCCAATCTTCTGTGCAAAAAAAAAAAAAAAGAGTCAAGCCATGGAGAAATTTTGCTTTGCTTGGAAACAGGTGATGGTTAGTGACAGGAAGGGCATCCAGCTGTAGAAAATTTGTGTCATTGAAACATGTTTGACTCATGCAAGCATTGACAACTGGATGTTAAAATGACAACAAAGATCTGTCTGTTTATCTCTCTCTCTATATATATATATATACACACGACAGGCTTCTTTAAGTTTCCATCTACCAAATCCTCTCACAATGCTTGGGTCGGCCTGAGGTTATAGTTGAAGACACTTGCCCAAGGTGCCACACAGTGGGACTGAACCTGGAACCATGTGGTTGGGAAGCAAGCTTCTTACTACACAGCCACACACCTGCTCCTACATATATATTATTTACACAGGCATATATTTGTATACATAATATATTCATATAGGTATGTATATATATATATATATATATATATATATATATATATATATATATATATATAGAGAGAGAGAGAGAGAGAGAGAGAGAGAGAGAGAGAGATTGATAGACAGACAGACAGATAGATGGATAGATGAAGAATGGGAATGTTGACATTCTCTGCACTCTTCTGGTGAATGGTGCTGACATTCTTTGTTGAGGCTGTAACCAATCACTCTGCACTTTTGAAGACTTACCCCTCATGTGAGAAAAAAAAAAAGAAAATAGAACCAAAATAATGACATCTTTTTACGTCAGCCATTTTCTGATCCATCAGACCAGGAAAAATAAAAACAAAAAGTGCTGTTTATGCGCTTTTCCCTGGGGACTTTTTGCACTTTGAACTGGGAACAGAAACTAGTGTTCTAAGTCACAGTTATATTCTATGATCACTTAGAAATTATCATAATACCATGACACCTATTCACAACAAGGAAAAAGTACAAAAAATTAAGATTTTTTTTTATCAATCTGAATAGTCATTGATTTTTTACTTTTCTTCTTCTTGTTTTTTTTTCTTTCTTTTTATCTTCCACTAGAAGAAGACTTCAGCAGTTACACTATGCTCTCATGACTCATGTGTTTATGGGGTGCCATATTCTAACATTTTAACCCTTCTTTCCGCCATTTTATGATATTGCTTGGCAATATACTTCATTACCATGCTGTCATGTCGGCACTTACTTTTATTTATTTACTTCCTTGTTTGTTTCTGTATGATTCTTCATTCTTCCCCCTCTCTCTCTCTCTCTCTCTTTCTATATTTATATATATATATATGTATGTATGTATGTATATATATAAATATATATATTTATATGCATGCACATATATATCTTTATGAGAGAGACAGGAAAGGTTTTATATATATATATCCTTTCTCAAACTCTCTCTTGCTTCCTCTCTTTCCTTCTCTCTCTCTCCCACTCTTGCTCCTGCATTCTCTCTTTCTCTCTCTTTCCAATAAACAAATCAAATGCAATCAGAAACGTTGTGCTTACCAAGAACAAACTCTTGCAAAATACCTCCTCTTAGCATATTATCTAAAGAACCAACCATTATTTCCTTAGAACCTCTCTCTCCAGCATGCCATTCCCACTGTTCTCACTTTGCTATGCTGTCTCCCCAATCTAATTTTTCTTAACAATACAGGATGTTTTCAAACAACGCACATTCTCTCCTCGTAAGCAATTCCAAAGGAAAGCAATAACTGAACCATTAGTGTCTGGCAAAAGACTCGTCACCCTGAACACTGCTTATAAGTCATCCATGACTTTTCTTCACTCTTCTCATCTCTAGGCTATCTTTTATGCTTCTCTCCAGCTTTGAGACTACTTGATTTTTAGGTTTGCTTCCACATTTCAAAGTCCTCCAGTTCTTTGAAACAGTCAGCTATGAGACCTTGGCAATTGATGCAAAGAATTTTCAGGAGACAGTTGGTCTTAAATTTCTCTGCTATTGCCCGGATAATTACGATAAACAAGTAAGGACTGAGAACTGAATCTCAATGGATGCTCTCTTAGACACTAAATCTCTGACAGTATCTCTGTACATGGCTTCTAGGTCTCTCAAAAGTTATACATCTTTTTGTAATACACTGAGAAACCATCAGCTTACAGAACATGGTACCCTATCAAAGCCTTTTCCAAGCTAACAAATGCCAGGTATAGTAGTACCTACTGAGTGCTTAGGTTGGTGTAACCATCTTACTTCCTCTCATAAAATTGCTAACCTTGTACCAAAATTTTAAATCGTTATTAACCTTCTATTTTCTGAATTATTTTTATAATAAGTTTTAAAATCAGAATTAAACTGCTATTCTTCTGACTTATACTATGGCTGCAAATTGTGTGTGTGTGTTTTATCTGTCTGTCTGCCTGTGTATATGTGTGTGTGTGTGTGTGTGTGTGTGTGTATGTGTGCGTGTGTGTTTGTGTGTGTGTGTGTGTGTATATTTCATTTCTTGTCAACATTCTTGGAGTATTTTCTTCTCAATTTTTAGCACAGGTATTTCTACAATTTTCCAAAGTAAAATTCTTGTCTTCACTAAAATGTATTATATTCATCAACATTTGGATATTTTCTTATATAATATTTTACAGTCTAAAACCAAAGAAATATTTGCTTTTCCCTAACTTCAGAACCATCACTCTTTCATGTCATTCTTTATTAATTATCAAAAGAACTCCTTTATATTTCCTTCAGGGTACCCTGTTCCTTACCCTTGAAGTTTTCAAAACCATTCTTTATAGTTCTTCTAAATCCCTTTCTTTCCTTTTCTCTCTCTCTCTCTTTTTTATGTTGGAAGCTAAAAGAATCCCAGAATTTTGTATATTTCTTTCATTACAAAGAAAACTTTCATAAACAGCATTTTCTTTCTGCAGCATTTTCTTTTCAAGAATAACCATATTTTTTTGCTGTGACACAATTTTTTTTTACTATTCTGAATCTCAGCAAGATAAAGGTATCTAATGCATTATTGGCAACACCTTGATTGTAATTGTACAACAAATAATTTATGACATTTTCATTTATATCTTCTCTGCGTTATTATATGCCTCTCTTTTACTCCCTATCTTTCATTCTCTCTTTGTATTATATGTATGTGGGTGTATATATATATATATATATATATATATATATATATATATATATATATATATATATATATATATATATATACCGGAGTAAGAACATAAATGTGAAACATGGTGGAATAAAAGAGTACTCAATTACCAGAGGTAGAGTAATATGCTTTATTTAAAAGCAGCAGATATATCACAAAAACTGTTACTCGGAGTTTCACATTCCCGTTCATCGGACAGTTTTCTAACAAAACTGTCCAACAAATGGGAACGTGAAACTCTGATAACAGTCTTTGTGATATTTCTGCTGCTTTTAAATAAAGTATATATATATATATATATATATATATATATATATATATATATACACACACACACACACACATACAGATATATGGATTTGGTACTTATATATATATATATATATATATATATATATATATATATATATATACTTGTTCTATCAGTCTCTTTTACTGAACTGCTAAGTTACATTGATGTAAACACACCAGCACCAGTTGTTAGCCAATGTTGGTGTTTTTACATACCTGTAACTTAGCAGTTCAGCAAAAGAGACTGATAGAATAAGTACTAGGCTTACAAAGAATAAGTCCTGGGGTCGATTTGCTCGACTAAAGGTGCTGCTCCAGCATGGCCTTGGTCAAATGACTGAAACACATCAAAGAATATATAAATCTTGCGTGTACAAATAAATGTACGACCATTAGTGTTAAGTTTAGAGCCTCCCATAGCTTACCATGTTCCAGCCTGCTTCTGGTAGAGTAATTAAGCAACTACTTTACTTAGCAGTATTACTAATTATGAAATTCCAGGTAAATGTAGGTGAAATTACAATAAACACATGTTTATCTTATTAATTCTTAAGTATGTTTCACCCTTGTAGTTGCTTGGAAGCCTGCATTGGATGCTCCAAGTACATTTGTATTCTTCACCAGGACAGATTATCAGGGAAACACCTCATTGCATTCATTCACAGAGAACTAATGGTAAGAGTTGGGGGAGATGTGGGGGGAGGGGCGTTTCTCACTTTATTCTCTGCCTCTCTTTCACTCTCCCTCTCTGTTGTTTCTTAGTCCGCCTTTTTTTCTTTCCCTGCCACTTGCTTTCTTTCTATTTCCTTACCGAAATACATATAAAATACCTTAGCGTCAACCCAACTCGACATCAGCTCTCTGTAGCTTAATGCAATAAAATGTTCCCTGATGAGCCATTCTGGCTGAGCTTCCAAATGCACTTGGAACATCCAGTGCAGGGTTCCAAACAACCATGGTGAAATGTATGCAGGGACTGATAATATAAACTTTGCAATTTTTCACACACACACACACACACACACACACACACAAGTGAGTGAACAAATAAAAGAAAGAGGCTCTCAACTTATTTGGTAGGAGTCATGTATGTTATTTAATAACAGTCTCAAAGGCTTATAGAATGAACCTATTTCATCAGGCTCTCTGTCTAGATGCCTGATGAGACAAGCTTTTTCTAGGGGCCAATGAAACTTGTAGTTGCATGGAGCTGAGTCAGACTGTTGACAGTGACTTCAAAGTTTCAGCCAGCTTTGCCTTCAACTCTATTCTTGTAAAAGAATGATAAATATGTAATCTGTAGAATCTATTGACTAATTCTCCAGTTTTATGTAAAATTGTTTTTATTATAACTCAACATACAAACAACCATTATATATATATATATATATATATATATATATATATATATATATATATATGCTCTCTCTCTCTCTCACACACACACACACACACATATATATATATAATGTTTACTCAAACAGACATGTACGTATATGTATGTGATTTGATGCTTAGATGTTTTCCATGTATAGCCTCTACCACACTTGTACATCATACAGCCTAACATGTATATGCCTAAAGGAGTAGTTCCGAACCTTCCGTAACTGCTACACATTGAATACATTGCAACTGAGATAATTAGTTAACTTACATCTATTTAAATATTAGAAAAAAGATAAAGATAAGTTACGGCTGGTCCCACTTTCATGTTTAAAAATCTTTTAAGTATATTAGTTTCTCTGTTGAACATTGAGGGAGGCAGTTATTAAAGGTTATTCAGAGCAGATGGGAGGTTATTCAGATCAGTACTGAAGGTTATTCAGAGCAAGGTGTATGTTAGGGAAGAACTAGATCTTCATGCAGTTGTGATTCTCTTCATTAGAAGTATACATAATCTATGGAGAATATTTATATGTGCATACATATATATATATATATATATATATATATAATGTGCATACATAAATAGACACACACACATTTTATTTATATATACATATATATATATATATATATATATATATATATATATATATATATATATATATATATATATACATATATATATATGTATATATATATATATATATATATATATATATATATATATATATATATATATATAAAATGCGTGTGTGTGTGTATTTATGTATGCACGTTCATGTGTGTGCAAATGCATGTGTTCACAAGTCCTCTGCTTTACTCAATATAAACCTGATTCAGTCAAGTTATACTTAGCTCTGATAAAAAAAATGCATGGCTTCAATTAAATGCACTTGAAAGATACCCCTCCAAAAATAAATAAATCAGAGAAACAGCACTTAAAATAAATTTGTGTGGATGCATATATATATATAGAGAGAGAGAGGGGGGAGAGATATGTGTGTATGTATGTGAGTGCATATATGAATACATATACACACAATTCATAGGTATACATATATGTGTGTGTGTATGTATATATATATATATATATATATATATATATATATATATATATATATATATATATATATATATATGTATGTGTATGTATACACACTTGGATTTGTATATGATTTGTGTATGTATGTGTGCATATATATATATATATATATATATAAAGCAGACATTAAACAACAACAATGATGATATAAATATATGTGAATATGAGTGTAGATATTTGTGTATATATGTGGGTGTATTTGTGTGTGTATATACATATACATACATGTGTGTGTGTGTGTATGAACTTGCAGTTAAATGGAAACCAAAACAGAATAACCGTTTCCAGTTACAGTCCCAATACTCATGCATCATCTTCTATGGAGCTGGTTTGTTCGACCAATAATAATTCTGTTGAATAATTTCATAACTTATTTCTACTTTCTTTCCCACCAGACTGAATGTTCATGATTTTATTGCATGCTATACATCCGCCTATCATCTCAGTTCATTTTTTAATACTTCTGTTTCTGCTTTCAAATGCTTATAGATGTTTATAGTATGCTCTTAGTGTTTGGGGAATATACTTTGGGGATTAGCAACCCTTCTTACAATGTTAGTCTCATTATAACTTTTTTTTCTTTAATCATCCTATAAGTTTGTTTTTTTTTAATTTTCTTTTTGCATTCTTTAAAAAGTCTGTGTCAAGCAGGGCCAGATTAAGACCCATAGAGACCCTAAGCACTTACATGGTTTTGGTGCCCCCATCATCATCATCATCACCATCATCATCATTTAACATCCATCGTCCATGTTGGCATGAGTTGGATCATTTGACCAGCTGCACCAGACTCCAGTCTGATTTGTCATGGTTTCTATGGCTGGATGGTAATTCAAAATGAAACAAAAGATGGAAAATAACGTTTATTCTTGTATACTTCCATTTTATATTTGAAAATTGTTCTCCTTTTATTTAATTGCAAAGTCTTTGATCAGATCCTCAAAATTAATTTTACGTTACACATCTACTTCTATACATAGTAAAGATAAGGCATCTCAAATATTATTTAAGCAAATTTAGGCTGATCTCTTTTGTGCTGAAAACCATTTACCATTTCTGTAAATACAATGTAAATATTGGGTTAAGAACCCTTTGGATTGGAAAAGTTAAAGGTTATCTGTTGGTCCCAAAGCCACATCTCCTGTAAACATGAATTACTTAACGTTCTGGACTATGATGCATTGCATTCTTGAACAAAGCAATTTATTTCATGTTGCTTCAGTCTGCTCAGCTGTAAATGAGCTCCAACAATAGCTGTAAAGTTAACCATCATCCTGTCCAGAGTGGGGGAGTATTTTAACGTCAGTCATTTATATGTTATGGCAACTGAGTGAAGCTCCAACCTTGTTAGTCATTGGACTCAAGAAAAGAAAGAAAAAGAATATTCACCAAAGTCTCCATCATTTTTTAAGACAATATGATGCATTTTGAAAGAATTTGGTTGTTATTTTTAACAGAGCAATGTCTGCACAGAAGTTCCCATGCTAGCACATTCTTCTCTCTTTGTGGAATTCCTTACCTTTATTAATTGGAAGTTCAGTGAGTACAAGAACAATTATTTTCTCTGTCCCACATTTATAGTATGTGTCCAGATAGCAATCTGAAGTGGTAGGACATAAAACACAGCTAAAATAATCCTTGTCATTCTTTGATATAATTACCATTATCAGAACTGTGGTATCTCAATAACTACACAATGCTCTCCTAGAATTGTAGCTGTATATGTCCATAAGTGAAGAATAATTTGGAAAATGGTTAGGTTATCCATCGGCACTACTAGCTTGCTGATACCTTAACTATCATTATGTAGAGATATGAAAGAGAAAGAGGAAGAGACAGTCAGTAAAAAAGAGAGTGGTGGGGGAGACTGGCAGAGAGAGAGAGAAATGAAAATGAAATGAGAAAGTAAAATGCTGCTTTGGTATCTTAATATTCTCTGATAGCCACAAGAAAGTTGTTGGCATACATTTACATGCAAGTAGTGCAGCTTCTGGCAATTACTGCATTTAGCATCTAGTTTCAGCTTGCAGAAGAAGAAGCTGCCTTATCCATTCTCAAGTGATATTACATTTGACAAATCTCCAGACAGCTCGTAGCAGCAGCAGTAACAGATTACTAAAATAGGTAGTTAGTTAAGAATTTCTTTTTTCCTTTCCTTTTTTTTTTTCGTTATATTTTTCTTTTATTTTCAAGATGTTTGATTTCTGAGATTACTGACTTTCACCAAGGCATTATATTTAGAACGGACAACATCTCGTTGAACGTAAGTACTTGGTGACAGTTATGGCATGCAATGACTTTACTGATTGTCTGCTTCATCTCCTTAAATACCTCAATGATATCATCAAGCCGTTGAAGCAAGGAATAGATGAAATTGATCTTGCTCTTAAAGAAGAGCTACTTGAATCTCACAGAAACAGCGCCATGATAACTCTCTTGTATCCAGAATCATCGGTGACTGACACACATTTCCTGTTGGTGCTGAAATAAAGTGTTTGGCAGTTAGTGTGTTTATTTTGGTTCTGATTTTTATTTGAAGTCTGAATTATGTCTTATACACATTCATTTTTCTCGTTATTACCATTCAATAAATCATATTGGTGGTTCGAATGGTATGTAAATGTGTTCCGTATTTTGAATATGACCAGAAACGATTCTTCTAATCACAAGGGAGATAATTTGAGGAAATGGTGGGGGGGGGGGAGAAAAAATAGATCTAACAATATATTTGTGAAAAGAGGAAGAAGAGAAAAATACTCTTTTTAAAGATTGAGAGGGAAAATATGTGTCACGTGATAATTGTATTTAGAAACAAAACTCTGCATGTGTGTGTGTGTGTGTGTGTGTGTGTGAGAGAGAGAGAGAGAGACAGACAGACAGACAGAGAGAGGATGTGAGAGACCCTTTCAGTTATATTGCATTAAAGAATCACATCATGGAAATTGAAACTCATCATTATTGCATTGTTGCCAGCACCCTCTTAAGAGGAACTTACCCAGGGACCCAAGCATCTAGAGGTTCAATTCTAATCTATGTATGCAGTGGCTTCCTGCCAAATAACTACTGTTAAGCCATGTGCATTGATTTCCTCCTATGGGGCCTTAAAATCCATGCTGTGACTTCTGTCAATAAATAAATATTATTGGGCCTAAATGCAATGATTTGCCCAGGGGCCCACAAATTTGAATCCTTGACAGTTTTCCATTGCTCCACAATCCTGTTTCTGCTGTTTCAATGCCCTGGCACAGATGCCTGCTTCATTCATTGCCACTGGATACTGCATAAAGAACCATCATCACTTGTTGGTGCAAGCTGGTGTTTATCATCAAGTGAGGTACTCTGAAGGCTTTGGATCTTCACCTATCTTCATCTTTCGTTCTCTCTAAATTTGAACCATGTATGTATATTTATATATATATATGTGTGTGTGTGTGTGTGTGTGGGTGATGAGTAGATGAGCATCTCTCAGTTTCTGTCTACCAAATCCTGTCACAAGATACTGTGTGTAACAGACTCTAAATTACCCTTTGGTGGCCACTTGAAGATTGTAAGTTAACAAGTAACTCGTTATTACCAGTCAACATAAGTTCACTCCTTCTAAATTATTGCTTTCATCTAAATCCTCTCACCTTTTATTTGGGAGTTATCCCTCCCCCAGACAGGTTACCTGTGATATTGCTTGCTGGGTTCACATCTTCTTCTTTTGTTCAGTCTGTCCCTTTTGTTTTTACCAGGAAAACAGAAATTGTCTGTTTGGTTTTAAGACAGGATTGAACCTGCTTCCAAGTCCTGTAGGAAACCAAGCAACAAATCAAGCTAACTGGAGCGTGTTGATGATATTCTGCACACATCACACATGTGTGAACATTAGTGTCTGCCTGCCCCACTCCACACACACACACACACACACACACACACACACACACATGCACACATGTGTGCACATAAACACAGTTAGATAAAGGTGTTACTGATGAATAGCTGGCACTAGCATTGAATAGCAAGGCAAGTCTATTCCTGTCGATGTTTCCGACATTGAGGTCCAACAACATCACTCCTCAAACTGGGCATGACTGCTGTTTTTTTATTACTCTTTATAATTTATCTCAACACCTGAACAAAAAGCTTTCAATATCTCTATATTGTATTATCTTCCATCTACAGCCTACCTGCTATTATCTCTCTTTTATTTTCATACTCTCCCTTCGTCTTCCCATCTTTTTTTCATATTCGCAACCACCTCCTCCCCCACCTACACTCACATACACACACACATACACATTCACGTATAGATGTATACAAACATGCAAACACATGCTTTGCAAACATAAACATATTTTTATGAAACACACAGAGACAAGCACACACACGCATTCAAGCATATGTATGTACTTACATACATTAGCACATGCATGGCGATGAGCAGATGCACTCAACCTATATTCACACTCATAAAGCAACACACACACACACACACATACATGTGCATACACACTCATTCACACACGGAAAATGTAGCAAAACCCCAAGCTATTATATTTCTTATCTATCTCAAAATCTCACCACCACCACCACCACCCTCTCCGTATTCATCAACACAACTACATTCGATGCAACATATGACCAGAGCAACCTTTTTTTTGTTTTGTGTTTTTATCTATTCTAAGGTGGCGGGGAGGGTTTGCTATGTTTTTCAGAACTTTATCTTGAAAAATAAATGGGATTTGAAAATTTAGCAGTTAATTACTTTGTACAATAATATATTTGTTGTTCCTCTTAGATTTTTTTTCAGTTCTTAACCATAAACTTTGTTAATTTTTTATGTTGATTTTTTTTTTTTTATCCATCCTAAATTGTGCAGTAGGAAGGTACCTTTGGAAAACTATGTCAATCCACCACTCCTTCTCATCACCAGGAACCATTGTCACCAACATTATTAGATTAAGGTGGAAATTTAAGGGGATTTGGCTGTGATTTTTAGCATTCCTAACAGGAGAGTGACTGCATAGAATCTCACTGAATCCATTCATAGGTCAATGATATCACGATATCTTAACCCTTTAATATTCAGATTAATTTATCAAATCTAATGCTTATTTAATCTGCTTTTAATTAATCATGCATTTTCCCATAACTTTGAGATTTTGATGATGGGATTGCATATTTTTAGAACGACTTTGTAGGGTAGGTGTGAGAGGCTGGATCTGGCCAGTTTGAAGATAAAACAGGTAGAACATTTGAGCCAGATATGATCAGTTTAAATGCTAAATGGTAAAGGTAGTAAGCTGGCAGAATTGTCAACATGCCAGAAGGCATTCTTAGAACATAAAGTCTCCTGATTTTTGGTTCTAAGTTCAAATGGTACCAGGGTCGACTTTGCCTTTCATCCTTTCGGGGTTGACAAAACAAGGGACCAGTTGAACCCTGAAGTTGATGTTGACTTACCTCCTCACCTGAAGTTGCTGGTCTTGTGCCAAAAGTTGGTACCAATATTGTAGAGCAAGATCATTGCCAGTACCGCTGGACTGGCTCCTGTGCACGTGGCATGTAAAATACACCATTTTGAGCATGGCCGTTGCCAGTATCGCCTGACTGGCCTTCATGCTGGTGGCACGTAAAAAGCACCCACTACACTCTCTGAGTGGTTGGCGTTAGGAAGGGCATCCAGCTGTAGAAACTCTGCCAAATCAGATTGGAGCCTGGTGCAGCCATCTGGTTCACCAGTCCTCAGTCAAATCATCCAGTCCATGCTAGCACGGAAAGCGAACGTTAAAGCGGATGTGTTGCTGTTCATTTCATTTCTTGATCTGCTTTGTATTTTATAAAGTCCCATGGCAGGGGATGTTTGGTAACATGGTCAGTCATGGCTGCTCCCATGCAAGAATGAAAGTGAATCAGAAAGGTTAAGGGGACTGGGAGACGACTGTAATCGTCATAACATTGTTGCATGGTTGCAGCAATCGTCATAACATCGTTGGATTGGGTCACCCATATGCAGTCTACTGCTGGACAAGGGTCTCAACATGTTCTCTCCACCAGCCATGGTCCAATATGAAGGTTGTAAATTTGAGCTTGAGATCCTGCCAGTTTGATGAACCCTACACTGCCATGATGTAATTGGCTTAATTACACCTGGGTATGAGCATAAAAATGACACCCCTCTGCCAAGCAGTATTGAGGATGATGATGGTGGGTGGAGTGCTGACATGAATAATAATGCTGACAATGTTGAGGATGAAGATGATGACGGTAACAATGATAATGAGGTTGAATAATAATGATTACTAATGTTCTTGAAAAAGACAAACATCACAGCTTCCCATTTCTTCTCCGAAAATCTTACTTTCTCTGCAAAATACAAAAAATTTTTTAAATTAAGTGTCAGTACAGACATACACTTTAGCAAATGATCATTTCAGTTGGTAATATATGTTAAAGTATATATATATATATATATATATATATATACACACACACACAATGTGTATATATATATATATATATATATATATATATTTATATGCACACACTGCACTTAAATGATCCATTTAATATCTTTTTCCACTTTTACTTCTTTATATCATCACATCTGCTTTTAACAGCTTTAAATAATTTATTAGTTTCATAAAATTATTATTATTATCATTATTATTATTATTGTTATTATTATTATTATTATTATTATTGTTATTATAGAAATCAATATTAATTGATGCTAGAAATCATATACCATCATCTTCATCATTATTATTATTCATAGTAGTAGTAGTCGTAGTAGTCTGAAGATTGAGTTTTGTAAATACATTTAATAATTTGATATATGCAAATGAAGACAATATTCCTTGCGGAAAGACCAGAACCAGTATGTATGATAGTAAACACCATAGCATTTACATAAATTAGCATATTGAGTAAAGCCTAATTCCATTGCCTAGCCATTCCAAGAAAAAAAAAAAAAAAGAAGAAAACCTCTCTGTATCCTTCCTGATTTCATCATAGTTTTTATTATGATTTTTTTTTTCTTTTGCTGGTTGTTTGTTTTCTTTTGACAGCATGGGGTTTGTTCTCCAAATGCTACTCATAGGACATTATTTGACAACTGGTGAGCTAATGGAAAAGAATCCTGATCATTTATGGAAGTTAATGCAAAAAAACAAACCAAAAACAATAATAATAAACTTATAAATAAATACTCCCATTCCTCCTCACTAGATTTTCTTTTTTTTCTCTTTCTTTTTTTCTTCTCTCTCTCTTTTCTGTGTATTATCACACCTTACTCTATCCATGAGCCCTTCTGTTTCATTTACCCCACCCTCTTCTCACCACCAATATCATCAGCATTACTGACACCAATATGATCGCTGTTTATATCCATCCATCTCTTCAGTAAACTGCAGTCACCACTGTGTGTCCTTTTTTAGCTGCAGGTAACATCTTAAAAACCCGGTTGCTTCTACTATTTTTCCTCAGGTACTGGATGATCCAAAAGACCTCTAAGTTCTTCAGCTCTGCTGTACACATCACATACTGCAACAATCAGTGCCGCTAGCAGTTGTTCTCTTTGCTTCTATTAGTGGTGTGGTTTATGTTGGGTTAGGTTTAGGGTTTGTGTTCCATTGGGTTGGGGGTGGGGTTCGATGTGATTGTTGGTGAGGGAGTAAAGATGGATAAAACAACAGAAATTTCTTGGTAAAAAGTCAGATAATCCTTCGTTATTCCTTCATATTATGCAAAAATAAGTTGTACATTGTTGTTTGGAAGTGGCCTGAGGGACACACAACCAATACTTCTAAAGAGCTGCCTGCCTTCTTGTCCGAAATTGACTTGTAGTTCTTTGTAGTTGTTTTTGTTTTGTCTTTTTTCTACACAAAAATGGAATACAACACACACACACACACACACGCACACACAATTGCATCCTCGAGTTGATGCTATGCCACTGTGTTGTCCCTTTACAATATGGCCAACATGACCAGCTTCCATCATCGTCTGTTTACTGTGACTTTTGACCTGCAGTTTTTATGAAAAGTCGAGAGATTTCTCTGTGGATATTGTTATTAATGCTTAGCCTTAACCTAAAAACATGTTGTATTGACAAAGTCCCTTTGGCTATTGATGAACCTGGATGTCTGGCCACCAGTTAGAGAGAAAAAGGCAGAGAGAGAAAGCTATATAGCGTCTCTTAAGTCCTTCCTCTTTCTCCTATTTCAGTTCACTTCACCAGACTTCCTTCTTTGGACATTCTCTACCTCCCCTCCTTCTCCTTCCCCCTCTCTCTCTCTCTCTCTCTCTCTCTCTCTCTCTACCTTTCTTTCTTCCTCTCTCTCTCTCTCTCTCAACACCTTTCACTCCCTCCCTATCTCTCACACACACATGAAAGTTCTCTCTCTCATGCATATATATATATATATATATATATATATATATATATATATATATCTTCTCTGTGAGTGTTGCATACTTTGTCTTCCACCTCGCCCCCCCCCCATCCCATCTTTTCTCTCATGCTTTTTTTTATTCTTATCAAAACGTTTTTCTATGTTATTATAATTATAAATAAGTTTTACGGTATTATAAATCGTTAAATTTTAATGACTGAGGTATACTCACAAATGACTCAGCTATACTTAACAACCCAATCATATTCTCTAATGATACAACTAATTACCTACCTGCACTCTCAAATAGTCCCACTGTACTCTCAGGTAACCCAAATGTACCTTTAAATGGCTCTGGGCTAACCAAAGTTTTGTGAGTGGATTTCACAGACAGAAACTGAAAGAAACCCATTATATATATTTAAGTATGTTTAGTTTTAACTTGTGTTTATTGTAATTTCTCAGAATCCTGGCTATGGATTAAATAGATTTCCAGTTCTGGGTCGGATATCAAACTGCATCTGGTGGTGGAGGCTCCAGTTTGGGAGCTCTGAAGGCATGGGGAGCTTGTCAGAGACACCCCTTAATTACTGTTACTCCCAGGTTCATTCTGACCCCGAATGGTTGTAACTATCAGGGTCCCATTTATGAGTTAAGGAGATTTTCCAAAAGTAAAGAAAGCTTTTTTTTTTATGAAGCTTTGGAAACGGCTGCTCTTCCAGGAGAAAGATTCTCTGACATAAAACTTGCAGTCAAAATGGTTCCCAGACATTTTGCAATACTTGTCACTGGAACCTATAATGGTAACTGGGAGAATTGCAAAAAATACCTCTGTCACTTAAACCCAGTGACTTACAGGTGTCTCACGATCATTTCTGAAAATAAGGCAATCATCCTGTGTGTGTGTGTGTGTGTTTATGTATGTGGGTGCACATGTATATTTTATTGATTCTCTAGATCAAATCACACACAGTTTTCACCCTGAATTTACAGATTTTTAAACAACAAGGGAAAAATAGTAATGACCACTATTAATTTAATGAAGTAGCTTTAGAAAGTATGTGAATAGAGTAAGAAAATAAGACAATTTTACATCTTTTTTTTTTAATTCCAAGTCCTTCATAACCCAAAGACATTGCTTCCTTTTCTTTTCATCTTTTCCTGATATTTGTTTGTGTATTTGATTATTTGTTTCACCTTCTTTACACTGAAATAACACACCATAATATACACACACATATTTATACATGCATATGTGTGCATATGTATGTGTTTATATAGATCATCATCAGTTAACGTCCACCTTCTATGTGTGTATGTATGTATTTGCCTTCAATGTTTTGTGTTTCACAAATATGCACACATGACCACTAATATGCACCTTCCAAGCTGCATGTGCATGTTAGACATTATGTACAATCATGTGTGTGTGAGAGAGAATATATGTGTATTATATTAACACTAAAATTAAAATGATTCATCACAAATGGCCATATGTTTAACCCTCTGCAAGCTTATCAAATAAATGAAGTATAATGTAATGTAAAATGTATTTCCAACATCTGACCTTGTCTTAAGCTCCTTTTACTGAGAGTTGCTTTGTGATAGGAAGATAAGAAGTTTACTTCCCAACTACATAAGTTTGAATTCAATTACATGAAAGTTTTATAAATGGATTTTGTTGGCAGTGTCTGAAAGAAGTCCACTCTGTGTGTGTATGTGTGTACTGTCATAGAAACAGTGCTATTCATTTCCAGTATTTTGTGCAAATGTGTCTGTCCAAAGAGAAATACTGCCTTGTTTGGAAAGAGGTGAGGGTTGGTGACAGGAAGGGCATCCAGTCATAGAAGATTTGTCTTAATAAAGTCTGCCTAACT
>NC_142942.1:58698775-58711275 GCF_046866305.1 Octopus bimaculoides
CTGATGTCTGTGTATATTTATATGCTTGTGTGTATATTCATATTTGCTTATCTATATATATGTGCATACATATATGCATATACTACATATATGTATGTAAATGTGTATACATATGGAAAAATATGTATATAAGTGCGTATGTGCATGTGTGTGTGTGTGTGTGTGGGAATAAGTTTGGTATTACAAACAGGATACGTAGAACTCAAAATATGAGTGTACAAATATTTATACTCAAATTTTGAGTTCTGTGTTTTCTGTTTGTAATATCAAAACTTATACATGCACACATACATACACACATACACATGTAAATATGTATACATACATACACATATACATACATGTTCATGCACATAAATATATATATATATTCATACATGCATGTGTGTGTGTATCTTTGTGTTTGTCTCCCTTCACTGCTTGGCAACCAGTGTTAGTTTGTTTATGTCCCTTTAACCCTTTCTTTACCAACCCAGCTCAAACCAGCTCTGGCTCTGATTACAAATGTCTTGTTTTCATAAGTTCTGAATTAAAATCTTCCAGCAAACCTTAGTCACAATTTATGTTCCTAACACTAGCTGAATGATAACTAAGTTATTTCACTAAATTCTTTGTTATATTTAAAGTAATTGAAACACAGAGCATCTCAACAGAAATGCAGTAACGAAAGGGTTCATCTGAGTGGCTCAGCAAAAATATTAGGATCTAAAACAAGCAAAAACGGAAAGTGATATTCATTTATAAGCATACACGCACACACACACATGTACATGTATATAGTTCAATGTAATTTGTTTACATGTATTCTCTTTACAGTCAAGTCTAAGCAAAATGACTGTGTTGCAGACTCCTTTCAATTTTAGACATCCTTAAAAATATATGGAATTCCATCTTGGTTGTTATAAGATGTAGGAAAGATTAAAATAAGCGAGGAATAAACATGGCGTCACTCATTTCTCTCTATATTTATTGCTAATCATTTTGTCCTCGACATTCATATATAATGTAAGATACCAATGTTTATGCAATGGTTCTTCTATCATCTGTCATAGAACCATGTTCTTGTGGAGGTGTTATTTTACATCTGTGACCAATGCTGGATTAAATGGCAGAGGAATCAGTTTTCAGACTTTTGACCAATCGGTCAACATTCAAAAGCTGTCTGGACATTCCTAATCAAATAGTTGTGTTTGTTTATTTTAGCAGAGCCAAGCTAACATTAGGCGTGTGTGTGTGTGTGTGTGTGTGTGTGTGTGTGTGTAGGCATGGGAGTGGCTGTGTGGTAGGAAGTTTGCCTCCTAAGCACATGGTTTTGGGTTCTGTCCCACTGTGTGGCACCTTCAGCAAGTGCCTTCTGCTTTAGCCTTGGGCCGACTGAAGCCTTGTGAATGAATTTAGTAGGTGGAAGTTACCATCGCGTGTGTACATGTGTGTGTAAGTGCTTGTGCCTCCTAACAACGGGCTTCTTTCAGTTTCCACCAACCAAATCCACTCAAGGCTCTGGTCGGGGCCAAGGCTACAGTAGAAGACTGAACCTGGAACCATGTGGTTGGGAAGTAAGCTTCTTACCACACAGCCACGCCTACGCCTACCTTTTGCTCATTTCAATTGTGCTCTGTTCAGCAAAGAAAGCTTTGCTTCTTACAACTGTATAATGTGCTTATAATTATAATGATGCTAAAGCAGATTCTTTCCGTTGTACATAGAAACACAGAACTTCATATCCTGGTATACAGTGACCCCTATGGGTTATATGGTCACTGTGGAATTTATCTTCTGAAGATATTGATCCAATATTTCCAACTACTATCATGTATGCCATAACTCTCTGGCTCGTTTCTGTTATATTTTGTGTGTTTGTGTGTGAGTGTGAGTGTGTTCGGTTATTCTTAAATTTGTTCGAGCCATCATGACCTGATCCAGGCTGTAGTATTCTTTGCTTTTCAGTTGTGTGCAAGTGTATTACTGCTCCTCTTCCTCATCATCATCATCATCATCATCATCATCTTCATCATTAATATCACCAATACCATTATTTTCTTTTTTCACTTGTTTTTTTTATTAATTGGCATTAAATTTATTTGTTATTTACATGTATGAATATGTATGTGTACATATATAAGCAAAGTTGGGCAGATGGAAACTATGTCGAAGCTCATAGATAGATTGTATTTCTAATTGAAAAAGTACAAGCTCTCATTGCAACCAAGTGGTTTGGGGTTCAGGCTCACTGCATGCATGGCACCTTGAGCAAATGTCTTCTTTTTTAGCCCCAGGTCAAGCATTGCCATGTGAGTGAATTTGGTACATGAAAACTGTGTGAAAGTCTATTGAATCTATCTATCTATATGCATTTATATATATCTTTGTCTTTGGCCCCAACCATCACTTGACAACCAGTATTGGTTTGTTGACATCCTTGCAACTTAGTGGTTCTGCAAAAATGACCAATAGAATAAATACCAAGCTTAAAAATTAATTTCTAAAATGACCGTGTCCAGCTGAACCCCTCAAGGTGATGCTCCAGCATGGCTGCTGCCCAATGACCACAACTAGGGTTTTTTACTTGGCACCAGCACCAGTTTCTTTTTACATGGCACCAGAAACAGTAATTTTCATGGAGCACCATCGCCAGTGCTTTTAATGTGGCACCATGGTTTTAGGACCTCTATTCTGTTGTGGTGGGCAGGTCTTCTCAAGTACAGCAATGCACCACATATCTCAGCCCTTTCTTATCTCCTTCACAAGGCTCAGTGTCTTGAGATTGGCCTTCAATACTTTCTCCCATGTCTTTGTGGGTCTCCCTCTTTCACAGCTCCCATCCACTTTAAGTGATCGGCATTTCTTTGTAAAGATATGACATAATTGAATTATTTCTGAACAAACTTCCCTCTTGCTTTACACACACACACACACACACACACACACACACACACACACACACACACACATACACACAGACACACACACACACACACACACACACAAGCCTGCAAACACACATACACAATAAGATTCCTAGTAGGTGCATCTACCAGCTATGAGCTATTTCAAAGAATGTCCATATGTATTCACAAAACTAAGTATTAAAATGTTATACAATATGCTAAACGCAAATACACACACTCACACATGTACATACACACACACACACACACGCACACATACGCACACACATGCTTGCATTTCTATTCCCATTTATCCACTTCCATGAATGCACTTACAGAGATGCTGGCTATTCCTTCAGTGTTTCAGATTAACCTTTATCCTCATGTTATATATATATATATATATATATATATATATATATATATATATATATATATATATACATATATATATATATATATATATATATATATATATATATATATATATATATATATATATATATATATATATACATATATATATATATATATATATATATATATATATATATATATACATATATATTTATATATATATATATATATATATATATATACATATATATTTATATATATATATATATATATATATATATATACATATATATATATATATATACATATATATATATATATATATATATATATATATATATATATATATATATATATATATGACATATGCAGACACACACATGTGCATATAATATTGTAGTTGCTTATAGATAACTCATTTATCTGGTTCAAAACCATATTTACTTCTTTGAGTGTATATCAGCAGTCAAAGTGACCGGCTTTACCAAGACTACAACAAACTGATTTCACCGGTCATGTTTAAATAGACAATAGTGTGTGTATTAGCTATGCTTCTTTCGCCTTAAATCTTGCCACCAAATCAGCTAGTTATTCTCCAACTAAGCTGTTGTCTCACTAACAGATAATCCGTGGTGAGAGCACACCATCTGGAAATGCTGACACACTGGATAGACAAGTTAAGCCGCCTTTTTCACATATATTTCTTCTCCTTCACTACTCTGCCACCATCAACACTCTGCTGCAGCATTATATACACAGTCTTGCAGGCAATTGACAGTAGAGTTTGAAAGCAGTATACTGTGTTGTTGAAAGTCTAGTTATTGCTAATGAATAGGGTGCTTTATGTTTTGTTCCTGTTAGATTAGATTTGATTGAAATATTTCATTCTAAGATGTCAAGACTGGTTTTTGTTAATCAAAACAGCTTGTGAATTCTGTTTAGAGAACTGTTCATACACAGGAACTAGCAATTCAGTGTAATTATTAAAAAAAAAAACAAAAAAAAAAGGTTTTCTAAAATACATTGGTGTAAAGATGGCTGAACACAGAATGAAATCATTTCAAATGCTGTCTTTTTTAATCTAGGTTAACCAATCAGAATCTCTCCTTCCAGTGTGCTCTTGTTGGTGAGCATTACTGGTGGCTGGTTGATATTTTATTGCCAGTTGTTTACTCAGTTGCTGCTTCTAATAGCAAATGATAAAATAAAAAGGTTAGAGAGAGAGAGAGAGAGAGACTATTCTTTTTGTATGTCTTTATTTAACAACTGATAGCATTTTATTCTTTCGAGTTTGATAAAGGAAATGCAGTAATAGATACAATATAAGCTGTTGTAGTAGACATACAGACATGGCTGATTTACCTATTTCTCTGTAAATTGAAAAAATTTCGAATGGCCTTAATCGATTCTCAACCTTTATTGGGGTCTCATCAGAGGTATTTATATCACTTGACCAATCTGAGAGAAACAGATTCAGACTATTGAAAAATTGATGGAGAATAAGAATGGCTGGCACTATTTTACGTTTATGTTGGAAAGAGGGAAATTGGTGGATTTTACAGGTGTTATGTAATCATGTGATGTGACCAGCTCCAGGCTGTGCACGTTGAAGTTGATATCCACCTTGTGAAGGGTTTATCTGGCTGATGACCATCAACACCACTGGGTCTCAACTGGGGTCCATATGACCCTTGGAGGGTCCATGGAAGAGTTGTTGTTAAGATTTAGGGTGCAGTAAATCGGGTATTTTTCTACAAAACACAAAATATTTAAACAAGTTTTTTTATACAATTCCAAATGTTGCTGGCGAGTGGTTCATATCTTTCTCAATCCATGGATTACAATCAACAATCCATTGTAATCCATGGGATTACAATCAGTGGGGATTAGGAAGCCAGAATTTGAGGATGGTGCAGTTATAGAAATTCTCCAACATCCTCTTCTGACACTTTGTCAAGGTGCTGAATCCTGCTGCCACACATATAGCCTTCCAACAGCAGCAACCCTCTCCAACCAGGTTCTGACCACAGTCTCCAACAGCTTCACATAAGTATTTGAATTGAGCCTAGGGCCCTGTTCGTTAGTCGTTTGTTGAATCCTATCATGCTGCATCCCTTCCTACTGGCCACAGCTTTGTAGTCTCCTTTGCAGCTGTCCATCTCATGTCTTGCGGCTTTTTCAGTGTTCACAGAACATTGAGATTGAACAGCAGTCATGATGTTGGCATTTTGATATCTGGCACTAATCAACATGACACAGGTAATTCTTTTCTAATATTCAGGTGTCTTCCGGTCTCCATGTCAGCTAACTTTTTTCTCTACTACAACTTTAATCTTTAAGCTCTCCAATACTGCTGGCAGTTCGCCAATACATCCAGCTGTTCCTGAAAAAAAAGGAGATGTAAAAAAATATTCATCAAATTTGGCTGAAACACTTTGAATAAATAAAGCTTTCAGAGGTTCCAATACTCTGCACATAAATACACATTTAGCCATCTTGAAATTTAGTTTTTCTTTTGTTCTTTTATTTTTTTATCTTTTACATGTTTCAGTCATCTTGACAGAGACCATGCTGGAGTAGCACCTTGAAGAACCTTAGTCAAACAAATCATCCTCTGTCCCTTTTTCTTTCTTTTTTTTTTCAAGATTGCCACGTATTCAATCTCCTTTGCCAGACTGCTAAGTTACGGAGACACAAACAAAGTAGCACCAGATATGAAGCTGGGAACGAATGGGGCACAAACTCAAACACATAAACATACATGCACAAACACATGCATGTGCGTGTCCACACACACACACACAACAGTATGAAATTTCATTAAACACCCAGCATTGAATGTTTTTAATTTTTTTGTAATTAAATCCCTCTCTTAAAATACAAACATACAAAACAATTCTAAAAATCATTTCACTTATTTCATTATTAGATTAAAGAGTTTCAAAAACACCATAACTCTCTCTCTCTCTCTCTCTCTCTCTCTCTCTCTCTCTCTCTCTCTCTCTCTCTCTCTTTCTATATATATATATAAACCAATTCCTTCTGCAACTAACGTGTTCTGTTGGGTGCAGTGCATAGGTTAAATAGCTAGTTTAACTTCTATTCTAAACAGATGCTATTAGTAACCGTATTTAGAGGGTGACAGGTTCTGATAAATGTCACAAAAAGATCAGATTTAGTCTTCAACTAACAGGGGACCAATCAACCATCAACTGCATTCAACGGTTTTCAATGGCTGCCACAAATGAGTTATTGTTTGTTGTTGTTATTGTTGCTGTTGTTTTTCATTGTGTGTATGTGTACTTATTTTTTTTTTTTTTCTATCATAGATTCTGGGAGGTTTTGCTTTCTGTTTGTGGTGGGAGGACATAACTTATGGTCCGTTGATGGAACAAAACTCTTTTACAATTGTAGAGGGTTACAAATTATTTATTCATTTATCCAAACAGCTTTTTCCTTACTTGTTTTTTTTTTACTTTGGGAGAGGTGGTCCTCTTTTTCTTTTTACATTTTTTTTTGTTTTTATTTATTATATCATGTCATTTTTCCTTCTAAACTATAATAGACACAAATAATATCACACTCTACCTTTTTTTTGTTGTTGTTTCATATTGTATCTATGTGTTGTATATGTATGTACTATATATATATATATATATATATATATATATATATATATATGTATGTATATATGTATATATATATATATATATATATATATATATATATATATATAAATATATATTTATATATCTACATGTATACATATGTATATACACAACACATATATCTGAGTGTGTTTGTGAGCATCTACACGAGTATTTATGTCTTTATTCTCATATACGTTTTTTTTTTGGTGGGTGGGGGGAGTATGCCTACATAAATATAAAATGTGTGTGTGCGTGTGTGTGTGTGTAATTTCACATTGAATTTCATCCTCTGCTCAGTAGTCTTGTAATTTTCATGAACAAAAGAGGTATTTTCAGCTGATGATGAATAAAGCTTTGTTGCTTGGTTCTATCTGAAGTTGATATAACATATTATCACTAATACTATCCCCTATAATTCTCTTTCTTTTTATTTAATTTTATCTACTTTTTTTCAAGGTGTCTTTTTCTCTTTTCTCTGTGTTTTTTTTTCACCTTAATTTCCCATTTTCATTTTTTTTACCCTTCATTTATGCATTATCTCCCTTATCCCCATTCTTCTATCTTTTTTTTACTCCATACCACTTATTACTATATATTCATTTTTTTTTAATATGTGTTTTATTTTATATTGCAGTTTTATTTTTATTTCATCATAGTTATTATTATCATCATCGTCATCATCATCATTGTCATCATCATCATCACCATCATCACCATGATTATTATTATTATTGTTATTATTAATATCTCCCTCTTGTCGGCTTCCTTCCTATTAATCTACGTTAGCTCATTGGATAACATCCTTTCCCCTTGTCTCTCTCTCTTCTCTCTCTCTCTCTCCTCTCTCTCTTTTCTCTCTCTCTCTCTCTCCTTCATTGTTTAGTTCTGTTTTTCTTCTTCTTCTCAATATCAGATCAGCAGCACAAGTAGTGTTTATAATATTCTGTTTACAATACAGCCGAATTACTATGGAAACTGTAACAAAGGAAGCAAGCCATCCCACGACCAATAGCAAACGACTTTGTACACACTTAAATTGGGTGATGAATAAATGCAGTCAGTTCCAAAGGACTGCCGAAATGCATAAAACATTTTTTTTTTTCTGCACAGAAGGAAAAGGATTCAAGAAGGTGTGGCTCATTAAAAAAAAAATATGAAAAAAATAAAAAACAAAAATGAAATACTACTACAACCACCACTATTAATAATAATAATAATAATAATAATAATAATAATAATGATAATGATAATAATAATAACAACAATAATATATTTTTCTTTTTTGCTCTTTTCATTCTTGTTAGGCGGGTGCTATTACTGGCTGGGTCTTCGTGAACGGCAGATAACAAAGCACCTCTAAAGTAAAAAATGTAGATTTATGGGTAAAACCATCTCTGATGTACTTTTCATTTGAAACTGATAATGGTTTTGTGTTCAGAAAAACTGCGGTGCAGTAAGATTGTGTGGAGCTGTCTGTCTGTCAGCCTGTGTGTCCGCCCGGCTGGCTGGCTGGCTGGCTGGCTGGCTGGCTAGCTGGGTGGGTGGGTAGGATGGGAAGGGTGGGGGTGATGTCGGTGGTATTTGAGGTTGGGGGAATTATGTTCTTGAGACTGCTGCCAAATTGGAAGCCCACAAGAAGCTGGGAGTGGTAAGCTCCAATGACAATAGCAGAACCAGACATTGAATTCTTTAGACACCAAATAAATTCTTTCTATTATTCTAGTTCTGGTTTAATTCACACAAACACACACACACATATTCAAATACAGTCTTTCTCTCTCTCTCTCTCTCTCTCTCTCTCTCTCTATCTATCTATCTATCTATCTATCTATCTATCTATCTATCTATCTATCTGTCTGTCTATCAAGCTTACACAACATTCACAATCATATGTATGTATATATATATATATATGTGGGTGGGATTTGTCTTTTTCTGAATGTATTTTCATCTCTTTTTGTAAGTCACACATTTGCCTTTTTATACTATTTTTCTTTTTCCTTTCTACTTTCCTTTTTTTTTTTGCATTCTTGTCTGATATTAACTTCCTGTTGATCTGATTGCTAGTCTCCCTGTCTTATCTATATCTATCTATCATCTGTCTAACTACCTCTTTATATCTTTCTCTCTAATCTTATCTATTTATCTATCTATATATCATCCATCATATTTTGTCTCTGTTTATTTCTCTCTCCTCCTCCTCTCTCTCCCCCTCTCTCTCTCTCCCTGTGCCCAGTCATCTATAATTTTAATACTCTTCATTTCTGTCCACCTCTTCCAGTCTTCATGCACTGAAACACTCTGCCCTGTTCAGTTTTACCATAATTATTTCATTTGTGCTTTTTTATATATATAGATATATACATAAGCAAAAAAATGCATAATTCAAACAATAACAACACAACAACATTAACAGCAATAACAACAACAATAATAATAATAATAATGATACTGTATATAAAAAACAACAACATAGATAAACAACTAGGCAACTTATGAAACAGATGATAAAATATTATATACAAAATACAAACCGGAAGCAATGAAAGACATGCGAGTTGTGAATGGACAGTCCCGTGTTCTGATTGCGTCTTGAGGAATAAAATGGAAAACAGGGAAAGGAAAGAAAATTAATAAAAATCTAAAAGTAAAGAATAAAATAAGTGGCAATTATCTTTAAGAATTGTTGTTGTTTTGTTGCTATTAAATTTTTATTGTTGCTGTTATTGTTGTTGTTTCTCATTTATCCTGGTTTGTTGATTCAGTTAGTATTCCTCCTTAAACAGACCCCCTCCCCACCTTATTTTGTTTGTTTGTTTCATTGTTTGTTGTCGTTTGTTTTTTTGTTTTTTTTCTTGTAATTCCCCATGTCCAAAATTTAGAGCTAACTGCCTGATTTTCCTCAACTTATGGAACCGTTTGATGTGTCGTCCATGCCAGATAAAGAAGATCAAAAGTGTTAATTTAGGATGACAATGATTTCATTAAGACAGACTCCTCCCCCTCCATATTTATTTCAACAAATTTGAGATTTTCATTTTTTTTGGTTTTGTCGTTTTATTTCTGCTTCTGTTTCATTCATTTCAATCAATATTTCCAAATCAACATAAAAGAAAAAAAAAAAAAAGCAGGGAAAGAAATGTGTTTCCCTCTTACTCTCACACTTTGTCAAGTCATTCACCCTATAATCTTCCCGATTTTGTTTTTATTTTATTTTTACAGTTATCATTATAATGTTAAGTGGATACAAACTTTTATATATATATATATATATATATATATATATATATATGTATATGTGTGTGTGTGTGTGTGTGTGTATATGTATATTGTTTTTAAATATTCTTTTTGTATTTCATATGAATTCCAGTGATGAGTTAGGATAAACATATTGAGAGCCCCTTATAAAGATGGAAGGTCAACCCTGCATCAGACATCTAACCTTTAAATCATTGACCCAGGATAAAATTGTTTTTGTTTGTTTTCTTTTTTTTATATAACTCTTGAACTCCTGATTCCTGACAATGGGTAAAGTAATCTTTCAGAGCTGACGATTCAGTTTGAACTTACCCTCTCCATCAGCTGCAGGAATCTGTTAATATACTGGTGTGTTCAGAATCATGAGATTCCTAGTTGGACCTTCTAAAATAGTTTATACAGTTTTAAGCATAGTTAACTAATTTCTTTTAACTCACTTTGATTCAAAGTTTAATCCATCTCCCTCACTATCAGCCAGAGCAACGCCTTTTCCATTTTGTCTGCTGGAGCCATGAGAAATGTTTCTATATTGTGAGATGCAAGATTCTCCATATTTGAATAATCATCGCAAGTGGATTTTATAAAATTAGAAAAAACAGAAGCAGTAAAACTATTACCAACCTGTTATTCAAATGCCACTAACCCTAACCCTAACCCTAACCCTAATACCACTGTTGATTTCATTTGTAAATCAGAATTTTAAGTAATCCATCTCTTTATTTAGGAATTTTCCATGGTTATATCCAATTACTTGATTGGTAAAATATAAATTACTGATAGCTTACAGTCACTGATCTATGTCCTCTCTCTATTACTTTTATGCTTTTGAACATTAATTCTTAACTTTAACAATAGCTAGAGTCATGAGACTTTATAGGAATTGCTGTTGAAATGTGACTCACTTCCTGTTATTTCTAAATGGAAAATTATCATCCTCTATTCTTTAAATCCTTAATTTTCTTTCTAGTTTGGGCACAAGGCCAAAAATTTTGAGGGGAAAGGCAGGTTGATTACATTGACCCCAGTCAAGAACTGGTACTTTATTTTATTGACTTTGAAAGGATGAAAGACAATGTTAACCTCAGCAGAATTTGAACTCCGAAGAATATAAAGAGTCAGAAGAAATGTCACTAAGTATTTTGTCTGGCACTGTACCGATTCTGCCAGCAGCCATTCGTGGAACTCCTTCTTGTTATAATTCCACATCAACACCTTCAGTCATTTATCATATTTGCTAATTAGTTTTGAAGACATTCTCTTTTTTTTTTTTTTTTTTTTTTTTTTGCAGTAATTAAATTTAAGCATTTTGGGGCATGATTGACATAAAACAGAAAAAAAAATTGATTTTCTGAATACCATACTTTCCAACATACAAGTCATCTTAATATTTAGTGTAAACTTTCAAACAACATCCTTATTTTTCAAATCCTGCTGCAGTTCACATGGAATTTTATGTCCCACAAAGTTGTCTTGTAAAAGTCAACCTACCAGTTTATATAACTGTTACAAATAGTTTTCCAGCTTGAAGAAATACTGCACTATGACTGTTGCTATGGAAACTACACCAGTGTTGTTTCTTGTTTTTAGTAACCCCATTGCTATAATTTCAGAATTTGGATAAAACAGGAATCTGATATCAAATGGAAGCACAGCATCAATTATCCACAACCTTTAGTTCCAAAGCCTTTCCAGAGGTGGTCATCTTGATCAACACACTCTAAATTAAATGAATATCAGATTTTCTGAAATAATTAATTGAAATACAGATACCTGTACATTAGTGCATCTTAATACAGATTATAAGAGGTTCCAGGCTATCATTGTCCAGAAAATCTGTGTTGTACCTGTAATATAATTGACAGTGTTTTTTTTCATTTCCTTTTTTCAAAAGCGAGAGGACTCTGATCTTATTGGATTCATCTCACCTAGCTCTTATATACTAACAGGAGTATTACCTAATATATGTTTGGCAATATTTGGGGGTATATTCTTTGCCTCTGTTTGTAGTATAAGATAATATTCCATCTGTAATTAATTTGTTAAACAGTTTCAATGTTTTAGATAACACGTTTTCATCGTAACTACAAAATAAGAAATTCGTTTTCATTTATTTTAACGAGTAAATTTGTGATTGAAAATAATTCAAAAGTCAATTCAAGACAAAGACCCAACACCACCTTGTCCAAATCTATCTTCAAACTTATGAACAGGTTTATTTCAATTTAATAAATATCATTATTTTGAAAAGTGATATTCAGTTCATTTTTTTATATCATTTGCAAGATTTTTGCTCTGAAGTCATGTGCTAAAACATATTTTGTTGTCTCTTGGGAGGGTTGTTATGCTA
>NC_142942.1:58716275-58736275 GCF_046866305.1 Octopus bimaculoides
ATACGTACCAGAGTTTATAGGTGAATAAACAAGTGTATATATTGAAATAATGCAGATATGTCATGTGTACGTGTGTGTATGTGTGTGTGTTTGTGTATTTGTGTCATTGACAACAACTGTAAAAAAAAAAATAAAAATGGTAAAATTCTTATGCCAGGTAGTTTTGCCTGTTTTTGAAAAGATTATGTGTAATTTTCAGAAAAATCTCATTTCCTTCCTTCAACACGGAAATGTTAGAGTTATTCAGGACATTTTGTTACTTCCACCATGTTTGTGGCTTCCAAGAGGGAGTAGAAGGATTGCTAAACAGAAGATGATTAAAATAGGGGACTCATACGTGTTTCATTCAATGTTGTATTATTCCTCTTATCAGAGTCTATTTAAAAAATACTACCACTACTAACATTATTATTATTACTACTACTACTACTACTCCCACTACTACCTCTATTATTATTACTATTGATATTATTGTTGTTGTTATTATCATTTTGGGTTTGTTTTTTTTTCTTTTTCTTTTCAATTTTTCATTTTTGGTAAAAATTTTCTTGGCTGTTTTTCACTGTTGAATTATGAATAGTGCAGAGAAAATAGGGAATTCCAAGAAATATAACGTTCTCTTCCTCTGGAAACCACAAAGATGGCATGTGTGTGTGTGTGTGTGTGTGTATATGGATGGAGAAACTGGAAGAATTTATATGTTTTCAATGAAGTCTAAGACAGGAGCACCACCACCTTTACAATTCTTCTCTCACTCCCCCCTCAAAGAACAAAAAATAAAAATACAGGCATAGCTGTAGACTATTATCATATTTTCATGATGCATATTTATATACAATATGGAAAAATGAATGGTTTTGTGTGATACAAAAGAAAAACGGTAATCCACAAATATTTCCTTGATTAATAATAATAGTAATAATAATAATGATAATGATAACAATAAAAATAAGGATGATGATGATGATGATGGTGATGTTGATAGTGGTGATGATGATGATGGTGGTGGTGGTGGTGGTGAGGATGATGATAGCAGTTACACACTTTATTGTTGTTGATGTCTGTGCTTTTATTTACTTTCGGTTGAGTGTGCTTCACATGAAAGGTGACAAGAGGGGGAAAAAACAATTGTGTGTGTGTGTGTGTGTGTGTGTTTTATTTTCCTTATTCCGTTCGCATAAGAACTCAACAAGTTGGTAGAATCATCAGCACACTCAGAGCAAGACATTTTGTGGTATTTCAGCCATCTTTATGTTCCAAGTTCAAATTCCACTGGAGCGGGGGAGAGAGGGGTCGACTTTTTTTTCAGACCTTTCTAGGTTGATAAAATAAGTACCAGTTATTATTATTATTATTATTATTATTATTATTATTATTATTATTGTTATTATTATTATTATTATTATTGAGTGAGTGGGAGAGCATGCCATCAAAGTGACACTGGGTTAAAATATACAAAACCCAATATGCTTATCATGACTACCCGTCTGATAAGGGTACACCAAGCACATGCATCACAATCATATGTTTGCGACATGGTATATTATTATTATTATTATTATTATTATTATTATTATTATTATTATTATAATAAGAGCAGCAGATTGGCAGAATTATTAGAGCATCAGTTCAATTTCTCTCAAGATCAACTCTGGCTTTCATCACTCAGGGGTTAATAAAATAAAAGTACAAGTGAAGTACTAAAGTCAATTTAATCATCTGAACAACTCCTGGAAAATGTCAGGCTTTCCGTCTTGCTGCTGGAAGCAATTATTATTAGTGTTGTTGTTGTTGTTGTCTTGAGGTGTTCAGTAAACAGAGAGATTATTTAGATCACTATAATGGAATGGTGCAGAAATTGCTTAAGTCAACTACTGTCATTTGTTTGCCTATTGATAACAGGTATTTAACTCAGATTCCACCCTACCTTTTCTTTTCCCTAGAACTCTTTGCTGTCTAATTCCTATAATATACCATTTTAGCCGATGTGCTTCATATTTGTCTTGCTAGGGAGTCTTTAGTTTCTACATCGAATCTCTTGTAACAGAACCGACAACAACAAATTAGCCTTTTGCTAGAAATTCCTGCTCGTTATCTCAGCCTCTCAGTATAAGGATAGAGAGGAAGACGGAGCAGAGCAAAGTTATGTGCCTGCAGATTGCAAAAGTAAAATGTTTGGTGGAGTGATGGTAATATGTGTTTGTTTCTGTGGCACCAATGGCTTCACCAAGATAAAAATGATGGAAAAAGATAACAAAGAATAGATTACTAATTTTGGTTTTTTGATATAATGCTTTTAAGGATTCCTCTGTTTTTTGTTTGTTTTTCTTTCAAATTTTATGCACACACATATAAAACTCAAATGAATGCTCATTATATTTGTGTCTTATTCTGGCTTTGCATGCATACATAAATACATACATATACACACATGTACACACATGTATATATATTTAAAAAACAAAAAGAAAATGCTTTGAGACATGATGAACAAAAGAAAAAGTATTATTCACATTTTTATTAAAATATGCTACAGGTTTCAGTTGTTTTAGGACAAATTTAGTCATGCAGTATGAGAAGAGAAAATAAATTAAAATAAATTAAATTAAACAAATCTTTTATGGCATCAGTTCTGGAACTTTATATATTTTTCTTACAAAATTCCAATTGTGCTGGTCAGTTTCCTTGTTTTATACATACATACATACATATGCTGAACTATTGAAAGATCTGCAGTTACTCTATCCAGATTACAAGTTCAGGTTTATACTTGTAATTATTGGGGTCCAGGGATATGTAACACACTGCCTAAATACCAATCTTGAGAAATTAGGCTTCTCAAAATCAGAAAGGAGAAAGCTAATTCGAAGACTACAGATCCAATCCGTCACTGGAACTGTAAAAATCTGTAAAACTTTCCAGAAGTTTATCATTTAAATATATATGAGCATGTCTAGATATGTGACTATTACTTATTTCCTTGTAAAACCTGGTACTTATTTTATTAGTCTCTTTTGCTGAATCACTAAGTTACGGGAACACAAACACATCAACACCAGTTGTCAAGTGGTGGTGGGGGACACACACAAACACGCTCACACACACACACACACACAAACACGCTCACACACACACACACACACAAACACACTCACACACACACACACACACACACACACAAAGCACAAACACATACACACACACAAATGCACACACATACACAAAAACACATGCAAACACAAAAAATACACAAACACACACACACACACATACACACAACACACAAATATACACACACACACACACATATACATGACAAGCTTTCAGTTTCAGTCAACCAAGTCCACTCATTATGCTTTGGTTGGCCCGAGGATATAGTAAAAGACACTTGCCCAAGATCTCAAGCAGCAGGATTGAACCTGGAACCATGTGGTTGGGAAGCAAACTTCTTACTACACAGTCACACCTGTGCCTATAGTCATGTATTTAATGAAACATGTATGTATACACTGGTTATATGCATTTATGCACAGATGTAAGTAATGTAACCTCACTTCTCAAATGACAATATGAGGTGAGGCAGTCCTTCACCATAGATCAGTCTAATTTATTTATCAGTCTGTTTGTCTCCTTATCTATAACTCTGACTATTTCCTTTCACAATATGATTAGTTTACAAGTTGCCATCTCAGGACTCTGGTATTTATAGATTCATGTGTGTGTATGTGTGTGTATGTTTACGTGTGTGTACATATGTTTGTGTGTATTAATGTGTCATGTGCATGTTTGTTGTGCATATGTATGAAGATCTTATGAACATCTGTCATGTAAATGTAATTCAGATGTCATTGTAACCTATCCCAGTCAGCTATAGATATCAAGTTAAACTTCATGTAAACCCATTACACTGAATGCATATCCATCTCTGCTTGTTTCCCTTCATTCCCCTGCTCTAATTTCCCGTATAGAGATTTGCAGTACCTTATGGCCTAAAATATGGAAACCATCAAGAGATGGGAGACTCCAGAAAGACAAAAACATGGCAAAAACAGAAACTGATACCTGTGTGAGAGGGCCTTAATTTACTAAAATATGTAATCTAGCAATAATATACTAGAGGAAATATTATCTTGCTTGGCAACAGGTGAGGACTGTCAATAGAAAAAGTATCTTACTGGCTGTCGAAAATTTGTCTTAATAAATATCATCTAACTTATGCAAACATGGAACGGTTGAGGCAGGAGAATTATTTGCACGTCAGACAAAACACCTAGCAGCACTCTGTCTGTCTGTTTGTCTGTCTGTACAGTCTATGTTCGAGTTCCAACAAGGTTGACTTTGCCTTTCATCCTTTTGGGGGTCGATGAAATAAGTACCAGCTGATTATTAGAGGTTGCTATAATTGATTGTCCTCTGCTCCACAAAAATTTCAGGCCTTGTTCTTGTAGTATAAAGGATTATCATCATCGTCATCATCATCATCATCATCATCATTATCCAGTGAATGTTTCAAAAGGTGGGTGGCTTTGGCAAAAATAGTTAGGGTGAATGAAGCAACTCTAAGAATGTTCCTGGAGATTAGAGAACAACAGCTGAGCAAGGGCTTCTTGTGCTTTTGGTGGTCAGGGTAATCTTGGATCTGTAGGGTCCACTGACTGGCCCTCTTTTGAGGTTTTTCTCTACCAATAGTGCCTTCAACTTCATCATTCATGTGTTCAGAAATATATTATTTCTCAAATGCTTTAGAGTGTCCTTTTTGGGGGAGATACATGAACTACTGATGATGATGATGATGATGATGGTGTGTGTGTGTGTAGTTTTTGCCTGAAGATCACAGTAGTATAAAACTCAAGTTGTGAGACAAACTCTTTGTTTCATTTCCAATTAATAAAAAAAAAAACATCCTCTACAGTATTGAGCACTCCCATCTCGTTCATCCAAAATAAACTATGCGAATAATTATGTGTGGGTGTAGAGAGAGAGGGAAATAAATAGACATGGATAGATTTGTATACATTTATAGACTGTAGCTCTCTCTATCTCACTCTCTCTCTCTATCTATCTATCTTTTTCTGTCTCATTCTCTTCATCTTTCACTCACTTTCTCCCTCTGGTATAAACAGTCCAAATTTATCAGAAATAAGAATAATGCTTATCTCCAAAAGATATCTTCCTAGTTTACCTCCCAGCTATGGTCAACAGCTCTCTCTCTCTCTCTCTCTCTCTCCCCTCTCCCTCCCCCCCTCTCTCTGTCTGGTAGCTGGTTCAGCAACTTAATGATATACCACATATTAATAGTGCATTCCATTTCCTCATTCCAGCTTTATTATGGTTATGATGACTTATTTTCAGATTTTCGGAACTTTCCTCTCACTTGCTTCCAACCTAATTTCTTCTATAATTAGCCCTGACTTCGCTATACTACCCTCCTACCCTTCCACGTCATCTGTGAATCAGAACTTCACTTGAAAGTTAAATAATCTGTCCTTTCCTATGAACCTCACTCAATTTCTAAAGGAAATTTTGTAACCTATGGCATTTGAACAAATGTAGACTCTCGCAATTCACTTTACTGGCTCATAATTGAAGACTAAGTGCTTTGATGGCTTGTCAATTCCTACAACCATGTACTTACATGCACACATGTATACAAATATGCATGCACATTGCACACACACACACACATATGCATGCAGATTACGCATATGCTTCTATGTTCGTCTGTGTGTGGGGGTGTGGATGTGTGTGTGCATATATGGATTGATATTTCATTGTGTGTGTTTACATGTATTCATATATATAAATATGTAAGCAATTACATAATCCTACATGTCAACAGACGAGCACAAAGAGTAATAAATCTATTTGAATCTTTCTTTTCTTTATATTTTATCTGCAAAATTTTTATTTACTTATTTTATTACTTCTTAATTTTTTTTTTTTTTTTTTGACCATTTCTTTTTTTCTTGGTTTCCTTTTAATTGATGGCAATCACAAAATATTTACCAATCAAAGCTTAGAAACTACAAAAACAAACATCTCTTTGATTCAGATGCAGATTTTTACCTCCGCTTTACCTTACGTTAACGTCATCAACAGCATTTTAAAGTTCACTTTTCCATGCTAGCATGGATCAGACAGAATTTGTTGAAGCAGATTTTCTACATGTGGATGCTCTTCCCGTCACCAATACTCACCTGTATCCAAGTAAGGTAAAAAATTTTCCCCATGGCCAGACATATTTTTCACAGAGCATTGGACACAAAGGAGACCACTGTACAGCAGTGACACTTGTTTACAATTGTCATGTGATGCCAAGACAAGGAGACACCAATTCAAATGCCACCCCTCCGCACACACATATATATGATAAGCTTTTTTCAGTTTTTATATACCAAATCTACTCACAAAGCTCTGGTTAGTCTGGGACTATAGTGGAAAACATTGCCCAAGGTGCCATGCAATATTGGTTGCTGCAAGCATATAGTTTGCATCTATCAAATTAATTCCTAAGGCATTGGTCGTCCTGAAGCAACAGTAAAAGATTCTTGCCCAAGGTACCATACTGTGGAAGTGAACCTCAGAATACCTGATTGGTTGGAGAGCAAACAAACTAACCACACAGTCACGTACGAGCACCGTATATAAAATCATATATTTCTTTATTTCTATTTCAGATTTCTTTTCTCAACATCTTCCCTTTCCTTCGAAAAGTTTTGAACTCCTGATATTAAATACTTGCCAATATGCAGCACTTCCTCTTTGTTATTGTTGTTGTTGTGACCACAGCAGTTGCCATTCTCTGTTGAGCGTACAGCAGTGTCTTCCATTCAAACTAGCTGAGTATAAACAGTTAGACATTGATCAGAAGGCTTCTCTATCAAAGCACCATTGTTGAATATATATTAAAAGTGTAAACAAAATTTATTCATTTCATTCCTATATTTCATTTTCTTCTAAGTTAGTTGTCCTGAATAGCTTGCTTGGAGAGAAAACATTATTTATTTATTCTTCCTAGTGGAAGGAGAAAATAGCATAAAGCATAAAGAAAGTTCCAGTGTTTGTTGACATGTTTAGGGTTTCATTTTTTAGAGACTACATATATATATAATATATATATATATATATATATATATATATATATATATATATATATATATATATATATATATATATCTGTATGTATATATATATATATCTGTATGTATATATATATATATCTGTATGTATATATATCTATATGCATGTATGTATGTATATATATATATAAATGTATACATTTATGCATAGCTATATCTTATATATATGGACATGTGAGTACGCACACATATTTATATAAATATGTGTATGTACATGGATGCATCTTGTGCGTGTGTGTATACACACATGTATAAGTATATATAAATGTATGCATATGTTGAGTATTTAATGTGTTGACGTGTGATTATACACAGATACACATGCATATACATACACACATACAGACATATATATACGTATGCATGCATTCATGTCTGTGTGTACATGTTAGCAGATGTGTGTTTATACTTGTATGTGTAGATATAATTATATACATTTATAGATACATCTATCTATCTATCTATATATATATATATATATATATATATATATATATATAAACACACACACACACACACACACATACATGCATACACACACACACACACACACATTCACATACATACATGCATTTTTGCATACACGTTTGTGTATGTTTTTGCAGTTGTGGGAGTTTCTGCATTTATTTTCTGAACATAGTTTCTTATTCTCTCTATAATTGTCCTTACTAAACACATAGCTTGTCATTTTTTATATTTATCTATTTATTTATTGTGAGTAGAAAGAATAAAAAAGAAAATTGTAATATTTGGCTTATGCATGCTCCATTGGTGCATGAAGCCATAGAAAAAAATTAAGCCCATGTTGGAATTTTCCCAGTGATATAGGCAAAATTTTTCTTGGAATACCATTGGCTCTACGATTCATTCCGAGTTCTTTCACTTGGTCTATTGAAAAATATTTGTGCTCTATGAAATACTATTCTGGAAACATTGAATTATATTGGTCTTGAAATCTTTTGCCATTGTCTTTAGAACATTCTTGAGACTAGCCTTTCCTTTTTCTTCTTTTAATTGTGTGTGTGTGTGCCGTTGTTATTGTATTCTCAGCTTATATATTTAACGTGTAGAATAGCTGTCACCATAAGCACTATTATTTTGGCTTCAGCAAATTTCACCCCTCACCTAAGCATTTTTTTCTTATATTTTGATAAATTTTTGAGCATTGTTTGCTCTGCCAGCAGCATTTCAGATTTTTTTGAAAATCATACACGCTCATGCACACACACAAACACACACACACATACAGAAGAATAGCAACATAACCAATCATAATACTTGTTTATTTCAAAATACTTTGTTTTGTATTGAAATTCTTCAATTTCAAATTTTTCTTGATAAATTTCAATGCCAGGTTAATTTAATTTTATATTTAATTTTGTTCTGCTTTTTAGATTTAAATTCTTTTTAAAAAAATGTTCTGTTGTGGGAGATTTTTTTCTTCATTTTTTTCTTTGCATTTCTTTCTCTGGTTAGAGAACCACCTGCCATTTTAGCACAAGTATTGCGACTACAAATTTGATGGTGCATAATTATGGTAAAACAAAACAAATATTCTTGCACTCGTTATGTTATGCTTTTCTGTTGCTGTTTTTCTTGTTTTAATTACATTTGTTTATTTATGTTTTACACTTCTCTTTGAAGGTAATTTATCTTGGTTTTCTATAGTTTAAACTACTTGGGTAATTAATGGTATTATTCCATCATGTTCTTTAGAAACTCTTACATCTGTGTTTTGTAAATATACATATATATTTGTGTGCATGAATGTGTATGTATATATATGCATAGGTATGTATATATATGTGTGTATATATACACACATATATATAAGAATATATGTATATATTATGTATATATCTATATGTATGTATATTTATATATGCATGCACATATATGTTTATATATATATATGTATGTGTATATATATATATATATATATATATATATATATATATATATATATGTATGTATATCTATATATGTATGTATATATATATATATATATATATATATATGTATATATATGAATGTATGTGTTTAATGTATATATGTAAGTACATACATGTATGTTATATGTTTGTTTATATAGACGTGTGTGTGTGTGGGTGTATAAATGTTTGTATTTGTATATGTTTTTAAATCATAAATTAATAAATAATAAATAGATAAACAACCAAAGAAGCAAAAAAAAAAATGACCATTAGCAGTACTTCTCTCAGAGCAGCTATTATATTCTAATTTAACCATTAATTGTATAGTTTTTCACTAAAGACAATAAGTAAAGATTTCTTACACTTTTCTTGTGAATGGTTTGAGAGTCAAACAATGGAATTAATGAAAGAAAAATAACAAAAACAAAAAAAAAATCTTGGAAATGATAATAATTTTAATTGGAAACAATGGTAACAAGAAGAATGAGTTGAATACATTCAGCAGCTAATGAATTTTGTTCATATATTTTAATACAAACTCAATAGCTAAAGTAGACCAATACCTTCTAGTAACTTTTGAACTAAATTAAGGGCATTTTTTTTTAACCAACTGACTTCAATTATAATTTGATAAACCTACATCTTAAAGTATTTATTCATATATATACTCTACTGCTCATGAATTCAGTTCATATATTTTCATATGTACTCAATGTCTAAAGTAGAGCTATACTTTGTAGTTACTTTTGAACTCATTCTTTTATCTTTTACTTGTTTCATTCATTAGACTGCAGCCATGCTGGAGCACCACCATACATACAAGTGGGTTTGCACTCAGCGTCCATCCTCAAAATCCACTCTGAATGTATTGGTCAACTTGGACCTATAGTAGATGAAAGACACTTGCTCAAGGTGTCACACAGTGAGACTGAAGCCAAAACCACATGGTTGCTAAGTGAGCTGCTTCACCAGATGGCCATCACTCTACCTATAAACACAACTATTATTTTTTTGTCTCTAATTTGAAATTTTAATATTTTTTGCACCATTTCCTTCATTTAACAGCACCATTTGTTGCCCATATTTCTTGCTCTTTTTAATTTCTATCTTATTCCTGTTTTATTTCAATCTCTGTTTTGTCCATTCCAAAATTTGACTATTTATTCCCAATTTATTCCCTATCTATTTCATTCTATCTGTTTTGTCCATCTCTCACATTTTCGTTTTCACCATATTCCGATGTTTTGCTTACCTCCTCCAACCACCACCCACTTGTCTGTTCCTCTCATCACTCCTTGGCCTGTCACCATAAACAACTCAAGTGGTAGTTCTCTTTTTTTTCACAATAATAAGAGGTAATTAACCTTTTCACTTTCTGCTGTAGAATTCTGCTTTAAATAACTACCTGGAACAACAAGTAGCAGTTTGAATTCCTTATGACATATGAGACTCTACAACAAAGGAAGTGGCTTCAGTTACAATTTACTGCTGACTCCTACCCAAAACAAAACCAGAACATTCTCTGAATGGGATAAAAAGAGAAAAGGCCATCACACACACACACACACACACACACATGTACACATACATAAACACTCATACATAAATATCTAGCATTCACATGCTTGTGTGTATGTGTACCTGTGTATGCATATATATATATATATATATATATATATCATCACCATATATATATATATATATAGTTATATATATATATATATATATATGTATATATATATATATATATATATATATATATATATATATATATATATATATATATGGTTGTGGAGTTGAGATTAAATTTGTTTGCTTGTTTATTATTAACATATCTCGTTAATATCTGTGAGACTTTCTCATTTAAATACCAGACTTGGTTTATTTGTTTACTTTCTTTGTTATTTTTGCTTTTTTTGTTTTTTCTGCCGGCGTGAGCCAACAAGACAAATCTGTCCATCGTGATGTTTACAGGTTCTATTGTCATGGTTCCAAAGCTATGGAACTTGGTGAAGGATTTTTCAGCTCACCAACTTTCTATTGGCATTAATGATAGCTCCCCAAAATTTATAGGCTCATTTTTTGTTTTATGAAGAGTGAAATTCATAAAACAAAAATATGTAAACAACAATAGTAATAATAATAATAATAATAATGATAATAATATGATAAATTTATATACTGCAGCACTTCTATGTTTCTCTGTACATAGTTTGAAAAAATTTTTCAAAGCCAGTCATTTTCACTGATGAAAATCTTCCAATTATATGCTAGATTTTTTTTTTTTTTTATATACTTATTCTCATGACTATATCTGTCCTTTTAAATACCCATAGCACACTGAACTGTATTAATGAACATATTTAGTACTCTAAAAATAAATCTGTATACAATTTCAGCCTTTGATATGTACCATTCGTACATGATTCCATACATTAAAAACATGGTTTAGTGGTTCTTGGCTTTGTGAAAGGAGAAAAAAAAATTATAGTTAAAAAAAATTTTTTGGCTTTTCTTGTTTGTATTTTTTTTGTCTTATTTTATTTTTTTCGTGAACAATTTACATTCAGACAGCCATCAAACCCTACAAGCTCTCAACTAAAGTTTTCAATTATCCATTAAATTATGCAATTCATTTTGCTAGCATAAAGGAAACCATAATTGACTCACACTTCTAGCAAGACTTATTACTGAAGCGCGCACACACACAGACACATATATGTATATACATACACATACACACATATGTATGTGTGTGTGTGTATGTGTGTATATATATGTATGTATGTATGTATATATACATCTACATGTATACATACACCTGCACATACACATTATATTTCATATACTTCACACTATTTTTTTACATATGCACATCAGGCTATGCTTACATGCACAAATGCACATGTACACTCTTAGATACTCATACACACACACAAACATGCCTATACATTCATATATTTTTCCACTGTATCCCATATAACTATGACAAACACTGCCACCACCGTCAGCTACAGCAACATCATCATCATTATCATCATCACTACCATCATCATCATCATCATCATCATCATCTTTGATTCCATTTGCCATAAAAATGTACCTCTTTTGCTGAGGAGGTTATAAATCTTGGAATATTGATCGGAAATCAGAAACATTGTATTGAATCTGTGGGAAAATAACAAAACATTGACAGGGATTTAAAAATGATATATTTCAGGAATTTTGCAGACATGTAAAAAAAAAAAAAAAAAAACATTCCATTGTGCTCGTCGTGGTAGCAGCAATATGACTCACTCTTTTAAGGTATTGTGGTCAAACATTAACCTTGTCAAAGCATTATGGAATAACATTAAATCTCTCTCTCTCTCACTCTCACTCTCTCTTTTTTTTTTTTCTTGAGGGGTGGGTATTATAATGTGCAGCTAATCTTGCTCAGATGATATTATAGTTGGAAATTAATCTTGTTTCATTATTGTTGTTGCTGTTGTTGTGATTGTTATTAATTTAGCAATATCATATACCAAATCAAAATTTTCATCAACGCTAACCATTTCATTTGGAGCAACTGAAAGATTAACATGTGACGCAAGGTTGCAAAGCACCTGTTTTCTCTCTTTCCACTCATCCATGTCAGAGGTGTGATATGGATGAGTAGAATGATGTTACTCAATCATACACTACATCCACGACAATGATTACCATATAAGGGTATAGAGAGAGTTTCTGTAAACTATGTCTCCAAGTTTGTTATGTTGGTAGTTTAATCTAAAAGTTTGAAATCTGTAAATCTATCGCTCTGCTGAGTGAGTAGAGACAAGGAGTCAAGAGGTTCCAGTAGTTGTGTTCTGGACATGGCCACCACTCTAGTACTTATGTTGATGCCATGGAAAAACATGCAGTACTCTCTGTAAAGTGTAATACTTCGGCAGCCCTCAAGTTTTGTCAAGGGCATGACAAGTTCTTTAACCCTTTACATTACCAACCCAGCAAAGGTTGGATGAGACTTATTAAGACAGTATCCAATAGCTGGATGCCTTTACTGTTGCCAACTGTAATTGCTTTGTTTTTTACAAGGAAGGAAATTTTCATTCACTGATTTTCACATGAAATAGCTGAATTACACAATGTTTTGTTTACAGAAGACTGAAACACATGTAGAATGGTTCAAAAACTGGCATGCCACTAAGGAAAAGGACAGGCTTATTGTCCAAGATAAAAGGATAATCATAGAAACATGTTTCTGCCTCTATAGGCATCATCAGCATAACAATTATTCTACATTAAACAAATTACAACACATTCATGGCCAACACATAGGCTCAGGAGTGGCTGTGTGGTAAGAATCTTGCTTCCCAACCACATGGTTCTGGGTTCAGTCTCACTGTGTGGCACTTTGAGCAAGTGTCTTCTACCATAACCTCAGGCCAACTAAAACCTTGTGAATGGATTTGGTAGACAGAAACTGAAAGAAGCCCATCGTATATATATTTGTATATATCTATGCACATGTCTGTGTTTGTTCTCCCTTCACCACCTGACAACCAGTGTGGGTGTGTTTATGTCCCTGTAACTTAGTGGTTCAGCAAAAGAGACTGGTAGAATAAGTACAAGGCTTAAAAAAAATAATTACTGGGGTAGATTCCTTTGACTAAAAACACAGTCAGGCTGGAATAATTAATGCATTCTTCCAGGAGTTAATAAAAACCAACATGAGTCTCCCATATATGGATTCTAATGGTGCAGGGACCCACTTGCCATTGGGCAAGCTAGCAACCTGGCCAGTCCGCCACTGGCTACAACACCTCTTTTGGCCACATTTCATGTTGGAGTTTTAGGTAATAAGTCAATATGAGCCTTGTCTATATACACCTTTTACATCATTAGATGTAATTTTACCTGCACTCTGTATATGTGCATCTGTGTTTGTCCTCTCATCGCGGCTTGGCAACCAGTGTTGGTTTGTTTACATCCCCATAATTTAACAGTTTGTAAACAGAGACTAATAGACTTTAAAAAATTTTAAATACTTGGGTGGATTTGTTTGACTAAAATCCTTCAAGGATTGCTCCAGCATGGCCACAGTCCAATGGCTGAAACAAGTGAAGGATAAAAGATAAATATAGGAATGATATTGAAAGAGGTGTGGAGGAAGGAGTGAACAAATGTGTGTGTGAATGAAAGAGGGAGAAAGAAAGAAAGTGAGCGAGAGAGAGAGAAAGAAAGCAATGTTCAAAAAAAGGGGAAAATAAAATATGGCAACTGAATGACTATAAAAGGGAATGTAACTGAAGTTTAATACAGGGAAAAAGAATTAAGAAGGCATGAGGGTGGGGAGTGAACAATTGAGAGAGGGGTGAGGGTGGGGAAGAGAGAATCATGAAAGCAGACATTTCTGTGGAGAAAGTAAAAGTCTAAAAGATTCATACAGTTTCAAATTTGTTCTTATGAATCAAATCCTTTACTTTTATATTTTATTTATTATTTATTCATCCTCATCATCATCATCATCATCGCCATTATTATTATTATTATGATTATTATTATTATTATTATTATTATTATTATTATTATTATTATTATTATTATTATTCCCTGAAACTATCTCTTTGTTGCAATGAACTTCATTTCTAGCCACTATTTTTTTTTATTTTCATACGTGTGTGTGTGTGTGTTGTGAGAGCAGTTAATGTCGAGATCTGCTTGTCCTACCATTCTTTATGCAAAGCAACTTGGTCTTTAGAAAACAGTAGCAACCATGTGACAACACCAGAATTTAATAAGGATCCCCTTTTGTAAGGGTTAGAACCATGTCCTTTCCAATCAAAGCCACGTAGCATGGACACACTAAGCGCTAGCGTTAATGTAATTTTATTTGTGTATCTAAACATCTCGTATTACTTTCGGACAAAACTGAACTGATTGTGTCTGAAAGCTTAATTTCTTTCATTCCCATCTCCCATTCCTTCCTCATTATCCCTTTCATTTTCTTTATGTTTCATTCTATTTATTCCTTCTCTCATATATTTCTTCTTCTTTTCATTCTTTCACCTTTTATTGTTGTATCTGAATAATATCAGCTTTCATTCTCATTTGAAGAACAAGCAAAACCAAACTGGTGTTGACTTTTGCATAGATGCAGAAATTATTTCAGAACAGCATGAAAAAAAAAAAAAAAAGGTGTTAATTAACATTTGGATACAGTGAAGTGGTGGGGGGTACATTATTTTCCAATCTGCTTTTGTCATTAACTAAATTACCGTTGATTGACAATAAGGTTGAAATCTTCTGTAAGTTTCCCCTTCGAACGTTCTGTCACAAAAATGTCCTGCCAGTGGCGGTACCACTTACAAATGCACTGACCAATCAGATCACTTGCTGGCTTTTATATTTATAAAATCTTTGTTTTCCCATTGTCGCCTCTTTCTTCTACTGTCCTTTCTTCTTCTTCCCTTTACATTCAGCAGCAGCAGCAACAGTGACAGCGCCACCTTCCACATCTCATGCCTCCTCAATACCACCATCATTTATATCGTAAGAGCGTCATTCTAATTTAATAGTATACAAGCATCATTAATCATTAAAATCACAGAACTTATTTCCACTGTTTCTCATCTTTCCATGAGACTCTTTATCAGAAGAAGTTATTTGGTGGTCCTAGGAATAATTGAATGAATCAATGTCTGCTCTCAGCATTCGTTTTGTTTTTCTCCTTCCTTAAAACTAGCCTGTATAGCAAATGTGTTGAATGTGTATATTATGTCGAAGCACACAGCGAAATAACTTTACAGTACCTCGAAATAAAAGTTGGCTGCAACTCAAAACAACTCTACCGATATTTCTAGCTGGAATGTTTACCATCTTTGATATTTGTGACATCATCATAATCATCATCATCATCATTTTAATATCTACTTCTTCGTGCATCAGCTGAGAATTCATTCAAGCAGATATTCTACAGCCAGATGGCATTTGTGTTGCCAGCCTTCACCTATTTCCAAGTAGGCTTCTGTTTACCCACGCCGTGGCCAGACATGCTTTCACTGAAGGTTGGAAATGAGTGACACCGCTTGCATGACAGAGACACTCGTTTACAACAGTCATACGATGTCGAGACAAGCAGACTCAAACATACACTCATAACCATATATATATATGCAGCACATAACCACATATATATATGCTGCACATATATGCAGCACAAAGTTTTGTCAGTGAACAGGTCGCAGTTTCTAAGCGATGAAAACATTTTGACACAAATTAAATTTAATTGTTGAAGTTAATCTAACAGTCATTTGTGTGTTCTTAAATGGCTTATAAACATCTTCCACACTGCAATTGTTTTTGCTTCAGCACACGTTCTCAGATCAAGTTGCTTGCTATGCAAGTACATCTCTGTAATATATATATATATATATGTAGCAGCAGTAACAGAGTGACTCAAGGTCTGAGAATTTCCTGCGTTGGCACTTAGCAAACTAGTCACAGGTCAAAGAACTATGAGTTTCTCTAGGTGTTGATAGATGAATATATTTCTCTTTGGATTGTTCTAGAACGAATCGTAATAATGTCACACGGATAATTCAAACAGTTTGCCCGTTATGTCATTCAATAAGCAAATACATAAATAAATAATTAAAGAAAAAAATGAATGAGTAAAGAAATAGAGAAACAAAAAGAAAGAAATCTTGTGTGTGCATGTGTCCATATATGTGTGTGTGTGTATAAATATGAGTTGGTAGATAGCTTTGTGAGTGGATTTGGCAGATGGAAACTGGAAGAAGCCCATCATATAGATATGTGTTGGTGTGTTTATATCACCATAACTTAGTGGTCCAACAAAAAGACCAATATAATAAGTTCCAGGCTTTAAAGTATCGAGTACTGAGGTCTTTTAGTTAAAATTCTTCAAGGAGGTACCCCAGTATGGCTGCAGTCTAATGAATGAAACAAGTAGAAAAAAGTTGAAGAAAAAAAGGATATATATATATATATATATATATATATATATATACATATATAACAAACTTTGGTTGGAGAACAAACAACAAATTTAAGGTCATCCAACTTATATATCACATCTCAAACATTTAATCACATATAAAGAAACATAATGCTTTTTCTATACATAGAATACGGATGTACAAAATCACAGAAGATCAAACATTACTTCATTTAGACAGGCATATAGAAAAAAAGGGAGTACAGTCTATCGCGTATAAAAAATATATTTTTAAAAATTAATAAATTAATACTACAGTGTGTAGAAAATTTTTTTTTTATAACATTATAAAACCTAAAAGTTCATCGATTAAGAAATTTTTTTTTCAATTAAAAGTTACTTTTTAAGGTAAAAAGAAACCTTTTTAGAAAAGCCGGTGTCCAAGCAAAAAAAAAAAAGAGAAAAAAAATTTACTGATGTGATTCCTTTCTGCATCCAGAAATCTTTGTCTACCTTCTTAAAAATGTATGGGAATAAAAAGTCAAAATAATAAAATCACTTAGCCGTTACTGGGAATTGAAACCCACATGGCTGAATTTACTTTAATACAGCCACCTGCATAAAAATTTTTTTTTTTCCTCTTCTGATTTAAATAAAGAAAAGAAAGAGAGAAGGAAAGGGTAGGAAAAAGAATTGTTTGAATATTTGGACTGGTCCCTACATGATATCTTATAAAAGAAGACATGCAATGATGTATCCCCTTTTGTTAAAAAAATCTTGTATTGGTATGTGGTGTTACTATTTTCCCCTGACTAAGGAGTCATTACGGTAATGCACCCTCGTGCATTGACTATGTTAATGAAACCCTGAAATGGCCATAGGAACTGTAAATATGTTGTTTTTTTTTTTGTCTCTATTTTGCTTGGACACCAGCTTTTCTAAAAAGGTTTCCTTAAAAACTAACTGTTAATCGAAAAAAAAAAAAAAAAATTAATCAATGAACTTTTATCTATATTCTTTATCTTATGTATTTACATGTTTCTTATATATGTAGTTTTATATTTATATACATATATTTATATTCTTATATATTTATTATCTTATTTTAGGTTTTATAATGTTATAAAAAAACTTTTTCTAGACACTGTAGTATTAATTTATTAATTTTTAAAAATATTTCTTTTTATACGTAATAGACTGTACTCACTTTTTTCTACATGCCTGTCTAAATGAAGTAATGTTTCATCTTCTGGGATTTTATACATCTGTATTCTATGCTGAATCATCTAACCATGAAAAAAAATATATGTTCTCAGTAAAAATTCAGCGACGCAACAGACTGTAAAAGAGCAAGACAAATGAAAAAATACTAAATAAAAACGATTAACCTACGTACCATGGTTTCACCTGTTAAAATTTACATAAGTAAATATCTGCAGGATTGTCAGCGTAATTTGTTGATTTAAAAATATAATTTCTAATCTTCGGATTTTTTTAATATGCTAGACCACTGGTTCAAATTGATTAATATCAATTTCTACCCCCATAAATAAATCCGTATTCTATGTATAGAAAAGACATTGTTTCTTTATATGTGATTAAATGTTCGAGATGTGATATATAAGTTGGATGACTTTAAATTTGTTGTTTGTTCTACAACCAAAGTTTGTTATACTCATCTCATTTACTCGAGTACTTCTCTTGCAGTCCTATTAACCCTCTTGTTCCTAATAAGAAACAATCACTATTACTATTGATATATATATATATATATATATATATTCTTTTACTCTTTTACTTGTTTCAGTCATTTGACTGTGGCCATGCTGGAACACCGCCTTTTAGTCGAACAAATCGACCTCAAGACTTATTCTTTTTAAGCCTAGTACTTATTCTATCGGTCTCTTTGGCCTGACCGCTAAGTTACAGGGACATAAACACACCACTATCAGTTGTCAAGCGGTGCTGGGGAGACAAACACAGACACACAAACATATACACACACATACATATATATATATATATATATATATATATATATATATATATACACATATATATGACGGGCTTCTTTCAGTTTCCGTCTACCAAATCCACTCACAGGCTTTAGTCGGCCCGAGGTTATAGTAGAAGACACTTGCCCAAGGTGCCACGCAGTGGGAATGAACATGAACCATGTGGTTGGTAAGCAAGCTACTTACCACACAGCCACTCCTGCACCTATATATATATATATATAGAGAGAGAGAGAGGTGCAGGAGTGGTGCAGAGTCCTGTTGCCAGACCTAGAGTCTTCCAGCAACCATCCTCTTGATCCAGGGCAGCACCCATTACACTCTCAGAGTGGTCGGCATTAGGAAGGGCATCCAGCCATAGAAAACCATGCCAAATCAGACTGGAGTCTGGTGCAGCCTTCCAGCATGGACAATGTACGTTAAATGATGATATATATATATATATATATATATATATATATATATAATGCATCTAAATGTATGTATATGAAAGCATGTGCGAATAAATGAATATATAGATACACACATACACATGCACACAACTGTATATGCACACACAGACACTCAAACGAATGTGTATAAAAGTATTTAGAGACATATGTAGTGTCTGTCTGTCTGTGTGTCCGTGAGTAAATTACTATTGGTTTGTATAGGTATGGTCTTCCTTTTCATCATGTACATTTCCAGTTGAGGTAATTACTCAAGTGTCTATAATAGCCAGATGGCTAAACACTGTAAGCGAACGCTGTCACTAATGGTACTTTGCAGATTATATTGCTGTGAGTGTACCTAAATGAGTTCACAAGGTTATTGTAATTAACAGCTATTTGATAGTTGATAATAAGCCTTATTGCACAATGTTTAACCTTAAAGTGACCACAATGCAACATTGCATATACATACGCTGTAGCAATTGCTCACACACTCTCTCTCTCTGTATTTATGTATTTATATAGACACGTACATGCAC
>NC_142942.1:58741275-58786275 GCF_046866305.1 Octopus bimaculoides
TTTCAAAAGTCTGTGCATCTTGAAGCTTTAAACAAAATGTTGATACAGTTGGTAGTTTAGTTCAATTGAGAGATGTTATGCTCTTGGTTCTGTACTAGCCTGATCGTTCAATATTTGATACGCAATGATTAGAGATTTCTGTGTGTGTGTGTGTATCCACGTCTGTTACTGTAAGAAGATATATTGTTGGACTGGCTTGAATGAGTCTTGATTAATTGGTATGATGTTTAGGTTGTGTGCTGTCCCATATTAAAACCAACACCGAATGGCATTTGATAAGCATGTATTTATACATATGTGCATCACACTATTTACATAATTGTACAGCTGCTTGCCAGGGCTGTATTGTGGTCTCTCAGTAGTAAATGGAGTTAATAGTAGATAAGAATTGCTTCGTATCAGAGGCAAGAGAATACTCTGTTCCTCATTGTCTCTCTAACCTGAGGCCCAGTAGCAGCCAAGACATCTGTTTTCTAACATCTTGATTGTCAGTTCCATATATGAGCACTTCTCTTTGATGTGTCTACCTTTGGTGGCTTTATCATGGGTAAATATCATTTTGCTAGGAAACAGGTAAGAGTTGGTGACAGGAAGAGCATCAGGCTCTAGAAAATCTACCAGAATAATCTTCTTCTGACCCATGCAAGCATGGTAAAGTGGGCAAGCAGGCATTAAATGTTGGTGGTGGTGGTGACAGTGATGGCTATGGTTATTTTTTGTTGATTTTGATCTGCATATATTTTAAGAGACTGGGTTGGATGATTAACTTTCAAAAGAAATGTGTGTATGATTCATGCAAGGTTGACTGTGGCTGATGAAACAGGATGAAAACATGATTAATCTTGCTAAAAAAAAAAAACGAAAAGAAAAACAAAAATAAAACTTTAATGACCACCCAATGGAAAACAATCTTTTTTTTCCATGTCCTAGCTTATATAAAAGTCTTGGGTAGGGGATTAAAATGGGAAAAGAGATTAGGCTATTAGAATTTAGTCAGAAAATGTAATACAATCTGAAGAAAAATAATAAACTAATTTGCTATTTGCCATACCACAGGTGGAATAGAAAAACTAGGTTATTTGATATGTTGAAAATGAAACATGACAAAGAAAGAAAATAAAATAAATGCTAGTAAAGAGAGCCATGTATCTCGACAAATAGAATGTGTTGCCTCACTCTCTAGCTTAGAAAACTATTAGTTGACAACATAACACCTACAGCGCTGAAATGGTTTGGAAATCTGGTAACACAAAGAAGGAAAACACTGAATCTGATTGAAGCTTATATAAAGATGAAATTACTTGTTACAAAAACTATATAGAATTTTCGTCAAACTGGGAATTCCATTATATATAAATTGGGGATTGATTGACAGTTGGCAAAACTAAGAAGTGTTAGACCTTCCCAAGAGATGGCCAACTGCAAGCATCTGTTCAGGTCTTCAACACACTTTAACTTCAGAATTGGAATGTCGGGGGCTTTCTGAACAAGTTAAAATGATAACAAGAAAACATGGTAAGAATTGATGGAAAACATGAATCCGATGTGTTTAATTGCTTGATATAAAATACAAAAGTGAGTTGATTTAGAAAATGTCAGAATAAGAAAAATTTCAGAATCTACTGAATAAGAGATTGAGTAGAACCAAATAGTTAATACTTAACGAGCTTGAACTGGACCAAATTACAACCAGGAAAGTATTATGTGTGTGAGAAATGATGAAGTTAAATCTCAGAGAGTTAGGGTGCACATTCAAGATGATTACAGTGCAAAAGAAGTTGTGATAATGTAAAACTGCAGACTTGTCAAACCCATGCCAGTATGGTAAATGGTAATTAAAACAATTATGAAGAGGAAGGGAGGGAGGATTTGAAATAGTTTAGTGGATGAGGTGCCAAATTTTGATTCAGTCTGTTGAACCATACTGTGCCATATTTAAGCTTCAAACTAATTCTTCTCCATTTAGCTTTCTATAAAATTGAAAAGCAGACAAAAATATTTATTCAATGTTGGTGTACTAAACTTATTGGAAATGAACTTGTAAATTGATAGACTACAGTGTGCAGAGAATGTCAGACTGGTTCTATGGAGACAGGTTTGGCCTGTGTGGTTAAGAAGTTTGTTTTGCTATCAGGAGCGCCTTGGTTTCATTCTACTGCATGGCTCAGCTGCTTGCACGTTAATTTCATGAGCAGGCTGTTACGTTGATTGAATCAACTGGAACCCTTGTCATCATAACCGATGGGGTGCCATAGTATATCATCATCATTACCATCATTTAACGTCCACTTTCCATGCTGGCATGGGTTGGATAGTTCAACTGGGGTCTGGGAAGCCAAGAGGCTGCACCAGGCTCCAATCTGATCTGGCAATGTTTCTACAGCTGGATGCCCTTCCTAACGCCAACCACTTCGGGAGTGTAATGGGTGCTTTTTACATGCCACTGGCACAGGGGCTAGAGGAGGCTGGCAGTGACCACAATCAGTTGGTGCTTTTTACGTGCCACCAGCACGGAAGCCAGTCAAGGCGATACACACACACACATACACTTGTACATACATATATACATACATGCATACATAACTGTAGAATTCCCTTTACAAAACCAGCAACTGCTTCTGTTTTATTAACATATTTAGATATAGATAATATCATTGAAATTAATATTTCAAAAAAAAACAAACTTTAACACAAAATTAATTAAATTCAAACTTAACCAAATTCGTTTAAAACTGAGTGCTTTATTGATATCTGCCTGGATTTTTAAATCCCATTTTTTCCCCAATATATATATCTTCATCATATATATATGTATGATATGTGTATGTATATATTATATATACATGTATATACATAAACCCAGTAAACTTCCCTTATACTGCTTGTTCAGAAGCAAAAAAAATAGTTATTCATTTATAATCTAATTCATATTTTTACTCATTTTGTCCTGTTAACGAAGCTGAATTAAATTTTCTTGTTGATGTTAAAGCTATAAAACGCTCAATTGATTTCTCCTCTTTTTACATTTACATCTTCATGTGGTGTTGTGGTAGCACTTACTGTTCCAATTAGATTCCATAACGATGGTGCAGGATATCGGAACTCTACTGCCAATTCTCACTGTCTACAAGTAGTTCTTTTAAGACATTCACTAGCTGCTGCTGTTGCTGTTGCTGCTGCTGCTGTGATTTTATTGCATAATTTATTGAAGCAGGGGGGAAAATGCATTTTGTTCTTCATATTGAGGAGGTTAAAAGAGTCATGCACAAACAAAACTACTCTTTCACTTTTATTAATGTGTGTGTGTCTAGGAGTACATGCGCATTCTGTGTGCATACATATATACTTGTGTATGTGGGGTATATATATATATATGCAAATATATGTGTGTGTATGTATATATACACATATATGCATGTATGTGTGTGTGTATATATATATATATATATATATATATATATATATATATATATATATGCATACACACACATTCACACATTGTATGTGTATACATTGAAAACACGATAATTATAAAATGGTATGCATAAAATCAGAATAATGGCTCTTTTCTGGTGAATAGATATTGTCTGCTATAACCAACAGAATCAGTCTTGTAAAGGTATTGTGGGTTATGGCCCTTTGTGTTTTTTTATATACTTATCTATTTATGTCTTTTTTTTTTTACCATCAGGAAAGTCTAATGGATTAAAACAAGAAATTAGAAATAATTTTTTTTCTAGAATAATGCTTGTAATGGGAAGATTATATAGAGAAGAAGCATTTGTTATCATGAGATTTAAAATGGAAATAGTCTGTTATTATATGACTGAAAAAGTTCTTGCGGTATAAGAAGTTTTCACCTTTTACAGTATACATAGCATCAAATAAACAAACACAAAATTGGTTTTGGAAACATAGCATCTTTTTTTAGAAAGTGCTGGGCTGGTTTTTTTCTTAAATGAATTCACTGAAGTGTATTTTTGTGCTGGTGGTAGTGATGTAGTGATTGTTGATCACAAATAGAGGAATGTCTTCTATTGCTGTTCTGCTTCAATTTTCCATAGACATATATATATATATATATATATATATATATATATATAGATAGATAGATACATTGATACATGGAAGCATGTTTAACATGTTTTGGTTTAAGTTGTATTTTGGTTAATACTCTCATATTCTACTCTAAGTACGACAACCTTTGTTCATCTTGGTAAATATCTCTTCCTTAATGCTTTGTAAACAAGAAATATGAAAGCAATTTCTGTTGTTTGGTGAACTGACTACTTTTAAGACAAAACTGATGTGGTTAGGAGTATTTAACTCATGGTCACAAGGTTGTGAGTTTGATTCCCAGTGGCACTATGTGTCCTTGAGCAAGACACTTTCTTTTTCATTCCTCCAGTTCACTCAACTGGAAAAAATACCTGTGTCTGGGGAGTACTCAGCCACTTGCACATTAGTTTCATGAGCAGGTTGTTCCATTGGTCATGTCAACTGGAACATTCATTGTTGTTAATGACGGAAAACCAGGAATGACTCAAGTCTAAATTGAACACATGAATTCCTTCTTCACAAAGCAATTGTCTCGGTTTTATAATGAAATTGGCAGCGAAGTAGATCCGTCACTACCATTTAATAACGATTAATTTCAAAGTTTGCTTCCATTATTTTCTTTGCAACTATCCTTTCTACGATCTGGTATTGTTCCGTGTTACTATTTCAGTAATAAGCAACTGTGGCAAAGAAAACAAGGAAATATCTTGTTTGTCTCTTCTATGAGATATAGACGCATTAGCTGCAAAAACAGAACCAAAATCTTTATTTTGATTAAACACCTGCTAGTATTACTTTCTCTCTTCTTAAACCAACAACTCTGACATGTCACTAAATAAAGACATTCTGGGACATCTTTAAATTGCCGCCAATCTTGTTCATGGTGTGATTTTGCTAACGGTTATCACTAACAAAACAGTACAATAAGCAAGCTGCTGGTATTTGAAGCGAGCAATCTTTACAATGGCAATGTTTCTGTGTCTGCTAGTTGCAGCAGAAGTTGTGTTTTTGCTGTCTTCCACTGATAAATGCTATGTTATAAATCTGCTCTAGGGCTACGCTCGTAAGAATGTAGGAACCAAAGTCTAGCACCAACATTGAATTTTTGCATTTAATTAAATTCTGCTATAATATTGTCTTGTCTTGAGGGAAACAAGAACGGGGTGGGGTGAGGGAAAGATGGTGGGTGTATGGAATGGAAATCAAGACAAAAGAATTAAAGATAGTATTCCTGTTGGAATTATATAAAGAAAATAATTTTAATTTGAGGATTAATTGCAGTCAGCAGTCCTACGACGAATGACATCTATGCCATCTTCATCATCTTCATCGTCATTGTCATTGTCATCATTGCTGCCTTCTCCATAATTATTGTTGTTTTATCTATCAGCCTTATCGTTAATATCAGTATTTTAAATCCGTATTTTATTTTCATTCTTTTATTCTTTTACTTGTTTCAGTCATTTGACTGTGGCCATGCTGGAGCACCACCTTTTAGTCGAAGAAAGCAACCTCAGGACTTATTCTTTGTTCTATTGGTCTCTTTTGCCAAACCGCTAAGTTACAGGGATGTAAACACGCCAAAATTGGTTGTCAAGCAACTGAAGGGGACAAACACAGACACAAAGACACACACTCACACACACAGACACACTCACACACACACACACACACTTATATAAATTTTATAATTAATTTATAATTATAATTGAGGGTACATGAAGTACCAGCTTGCTAGAAATTAGTCAAAATCCTTAAATAAGCCATCATCTCACTGAAAACATAACAGACCAACAGAAGTCAGGCAATGAGCATAAGTCTTGGGTCGATTTGTTCAACTTACGGCAGTGCCCCAGCATGGCCACAGTCAAATGACTGAAACAGATAAAAGAATTTTAATTTGTTGTAAGCACAGGCATGGCTGTGTGGTTAAGAAGCTTGCTTTCCAACTACATGGTTTATGGTTCAATCCCACAGCATAGCACTTTAGGCAAGTGTCTTTTATTATAAGCACTGGGCTGACGAAAGCCTTGTGGGTGGATTTGGTAGATGGAAATATGATGGAAGCCAATAAGTTATGTGTGTGTATGCTTGTGCCACCTTATCTTGAGATCACATGATAGTTGTAAATGAGTGTCACTGTCATACAAGCGGTGTCATTCATTTCCAAAATTCTGTGAAAACATGTCTGGCCATGGGGAAATATTACCTTGCTCGGAAATAGATGAAGGTTAACAACCGGAAGAGCATCCCGTCATAGAAAATCTGCCTCAATAATCATGGAAAACTGGACATTATAGTGATAAAGATTTTTATTGTATAATATTCTAACCAAGTCATAGAAACAGTTTGCTTTTTTATTTTTATATACCTTTGAAGTAGAAGTCACAGAGTCATCTATTTAAATCTTTCTGCAGTTCATGTCTTGGAACAACAGGCAAGACATGTAATTCGGTCTGACAACAATTGATACTTGGTTAATTATCAATTGCAAAGATATCAAGTTGTAAAAGAGAGGTTTTGTTCACAGTATGGGAATATATGAACCATCCCATTTGTATTAGAATGAAATAATGGATGTAAAGCAGTCACAGGAAAAACAAAAAAGCAACTGTGTTTAAAATATTCATTATAAATATTTATGTTACATTTTATAATTAATTAATACTAGAATCCATCATTAATAATAGATCACCATCCAGCAGCATCAATCCTGCTTGGTCATTGGGTGAGTCTTAACTTTGGTTATCTGACATCTAATTTGTTACCATTTATTGATCCAATACTTGGCTATCAAATTCTTGAGTTTGGAGCTTCTTCTAATTAATTAGATGTCACTTGGTTTTATTGCTCAATTCTTGCTATTCACTGGATTCAAAAGTTTTAGAATCATTTCAAATGAATGCTTAAAATGTATTCATACAATGTTTTTTCTGATTAATCAGGAATGGTTACTTTTAGACTGATTCTTTATTCTACCCCTCTGACTGACCTGTATATCACATGTCGTGCACAGGACATATCTTCCTGGTACCTATTCATTATATATGATCCACATTCCCATCCTTTTTCTAACCACCTCAGTAATTTGGGACTTATGAAGGGAAAACTTTATATTACTCAGAATGTAGGAAACTCAGACTAACTAAAAGTCTGAAAAACCAACATGGACATTTAGGAAAAGGCTTTGGACAAGCAAAGAGATGAGTCAGTAAATAAAGAACACCCATAAAATATATCCAACAATTTTTAGCTTTCATGTTATTCATACCAGCGTTATCATAGCATTTATATCAGACTGTCTTGTTTTAGTTATAATGTACTTCATATTTTGTGCATCTGTGCGATTGTCCATGATTCCACTGCTATTATTCCATCATAAGTGCCTGGCAGTCCAAATTTAGAAGCTGGTTTTCATTTCCAGTTAAAATTGATTCACTTACATTGTTAATATCCTTCGAAATAGCAGGAATGTCACAGTATTCTATTTTTGATGTTATAATTCTGAACCATCATGCTTATACAAGAATATCTCTGTACATATTAGGTAGACTTTACCACTTCTCTGTCTCTCTTCCCCTCCCTCCCTCTCTGTGTCTAACTGCGTGTATATTTGTGTGAATATCTACTAAGTTTTTGTATAATTTAAGGCCCATATATTTTTATGTGTTACTGTGTTTATTATGTGCGTGTGTGTTATAGAGTTATTAAATCTTCTATTTTCAGACAATGCCTTGAAGGGTTTAGTCAAAAAAATTGGCCCTGGTTCTTGATTCTTTAAAATCTATAACTTATTCTATCAGGACTGTTAATTTATGGGGATATAAACAAAAGAACACAGGTTGCCAAATGATGCGGTGGGGAGCAAACACAAATCCACACACACACACACACACACACACACACACACACACACACACACACAAATATATATATATATATATATACACACACAATGGGTTTCTACAAAGTTTCTGTCTTACCATATTCACTCACAAGGCATTTGTCAACCCAGGTCTCTAGCAGCAGATACTTGTCCAAAGTGCTATGCAGTGGGATTGAACTTGAAATCACATTCTTACAAAGCATGTTTCTGACCACACAGCCATACCTGCACCTACTATATCTTTATTTTAAAGTTTTTAGTTCTATGCATATTTCCTTGTGTATATATGTTTGTTTGCTTGTGCTGTATGTGTTATAAAAGTGACAAAATCTATCCATCTTAGATAAATATGCAGACACACACACACACACACATATATATATATATATATATACACACACACACATGCACAAATACATACACATACATACATATATATATATATATATATATATATATATATATAATACATGTATATACACATGCTCACACATATATATTTTTCTTATATATTTTTAAATGTAAAACTGTAGTTCAAAATATAAAAATAAGCACAAAATATCTGCAAACGACTATTAATACTACAAACAGTATAGCTGCAGGTGTAAACAAACCAACCATCCAGCTACCAAGAGATACTATAGATTTGATCATGGGATAAACTCAATTATAACCATGTAGTCTACTCAACAAGTACACAGCTACATGTATCTTGTAATATAGGTATACATACGTGTGTGTGTATATATATATATATATATATATATATATATATATATATGCATGTATATGTATATATTTATATATATGGAGGTAAGTGGCTGAGTTCCTTTTGAGTGTTGGGGCCTCACAGAGGCAAGGTAGCTAAGTTCCTTTCGAGCATTGGGTCCCATGAGGTCAAGGTGGCCAAGTTCCTTTTGAGTGTTGGGCCTTATGGAAGCAATGACCATGACCTTTGGCATTATGTCATGCTTGAGAAGAAGACTCATCAAGCCAAGCAAAATCGCGGTCATGGCATATACCGGTGCTATGCAAATGGCACCAGCGCCGGCGGCATGTAAATACGCACCTTACACTCTTGGAGTGGTTGGCATTATGAAGGGAATCCAGCCATAGAAAGCCATGCTAAATGAGACTGGAGCCTGGCGCAGCTTGCCAGTCCAGTCAAATTGTCCAACCCATGCCAGCATGGACAATAGATGTTAAATGATGATGATGTTGATGATTGTATGTGTGTGTGTGTGTGTGTGTGCATATATATGTATATATATATATATTTATTTAATATATATTGTTGTGGAAGGATTCCGACCACCCCCAAGTGACTTAAGGTGGACTGACATATTGTTATAAGATAAAATACTCTGAGCAATGGAGCAAGCAGTTCACTGCAAGCCATTGGCAGAGAGTGTTTAATCTTGTGTAACAGCAGTCGTAGTGTGTCGTATGAATACTTTCTTTCCCCCTGCTTCGTTAAACCATTTATCCAACACCAGGATAGAAAAATGGCGATGAGCTGCTCAAAGCTTGCATCGGACATTTAGAATTTTTTTTTTTTGGCACAAAACCAAAGAAAAAATTGTGAATAAACAAGCATTGACTTCCATCACCATTCACAGCCTCATCATCTGCAGCCTTGTGTGTTGCTCTCTTCTCCAACAAACACAAACCTGAAACAGATCTGTAAATGTTGTAAAGTGGTTGGTGTTAGGAAAGGCATCCAGCTGTAGAAATCATTAATAAACCAGAAACTGGAGCACGATGCAATCCCTAGACCCATCAAACCCTGTCAAACAATCCGACCTGTATGAGCAGAGAACATAAATGTTAAGTGATGATGATGTAGATGATGTAAGGTGATAAAAAGCAGCCTGTATCATGACGCCAAAGAAACAAATGGGAGAAAATGGCTAAACAAAAATGAAAGTTGTCAGAAACTTGTGAATATTTCTGTGGAGAAGCAGTGTTAGGAAAATTGCAAAGTAACTTATTTGATTTATGTAAACAAGTATCCAGGATGTCATTTCATGAATGAAAATTGTTATTTATTGCACTGCAAAGTTAATATCTTTTCTGCTAAGCAAAGATCACATTTCAGTTTCTTTCTACCATTACCATACTTGTATGCAGGTGCAAAACCAAGGATAGGCCATTTCATACTGAAAGTACTATCACTATTATAACTTAGTCACCTAAATTTCCTGTTTGGGTTAACCAATGAATGCTTATATGCATAAAATTTTATTTTATATTCATTTTCTGTTGATCCAATGTAAAATTTCAGCTGTAAGCTCTCATTCAATTCCACTTTGGCACAGTACATCAAGAACTTAACAAAACAGTTTTATATTAAGCAAGCAGTTTCTAAATTTTCTGAAATTACACCTGCTCTCAGTTTTTGTATTACTACTATTTGACATGTGCTTTCAAATTAAAAGAGCTGCTGAAATTCTTGCAACAAGAGTAAAAAAAAAAAATTTTTATAGGATTTCTGTTAAAGATCTCATAAAGTAAAATTAATTCAAGAAACTCCTTGGTTATATTTGTACTAACATTCAAGCTAAAAATTAGATTATACCACAGGATTTTTCTATACCTTGTTCTTCTTTTGGGAGCTACAGACATGGGTATGTATTCTATTCTCTCTGAAAATCTACAACTACTACTAAATGATTCATTATAGAAATGTGAAGGTTTTGCAAAAGTATCTTAATCTCCAGTTGTGATGATATCCTCGTATCAAGATTGGAGACTAAGTTATGGAAAATATTTGATGGATGATTAGAACCTTTTATAAGATTTATGATAAAGGGAAAATTTGGAAGAATTCAAATCTATTATTATGTCTAGAAAACTTACTTCTGCTAAGTTGCTCTCAATCGTAACTTACAACTCTATTTCACTGAACATTTGAATACCTTTTCTGAATCTACATTATACTCATTCACATTTCATAATAAAGATAATCCATCATTTCCTTTTTGTATAATTTAAGGCCCATATATTTTTATGTGTTACTGTGTTTATTATATGTGTGCATCAAGGAAACTCCAGAGTAACTGTCTACTGCATCAGCCAAAATAAACTACTGCTTTCTACTTTGATATTGAGTACTTCTTTCTTTGATTGCTTAAAATCAACAAATATGAAATGCGTGTGTGTGTGTACTTCAACGTTTACAAATTTTGATGGATTAACAGATGGATAAGTAGATAGATTTAGGGAAAAAAGTAAATTTTGTTGTCAATGGTTGTTTGTATTCACACACACACACACACACACACAGACGTGCATATACGCACACACACATATGTATACGAGACATTAATCAAATGATATATGAAATGAATTATGTGTCTATAGATATCAGCGTTAATATTAGTCAGTGTAGGTAAATACATCTCTATACGTTTATCTGTTAAATTAAGATTAGATGTGCACTGTTTGGTGAAGAAGCCACTAACCCTCATAAATTATCAATAATTTGCTTTTACAATATCTAATATTGTAGAATTTTCACCAAATTTTCCTTCTGGCATTGAACATTAATTATACCTGCAAACTAGTACAGTTATATTCCAAGAACAAAATATAGTTCCTGACTTTTAGGCTATTAATTCTTTACCATCTTTTGATTAATTGTAATTTCTTAACTACATAATTTTCTCTGATGATGTGATGTTATCATTTGATTTCATGTGTCAGAAATGTGATAGTTTGCAGCATTGAAATGGCGAAGGTTGTCTGCGGTGACCAAGATTGACCGGCAGGAAACTGAGGGACTGGGGTAGCTGGGAGACTGGACTAGCAACAACTGAAGAGAAACATAACGAAACATGATCTGTTAAATGTTTCAATGTGAACTTAAATGACATAGGTCATGTGATCTAGACATTTGGTTGGGTATTGGTGGTATTAGTTGATTCATTGACTTGGCTTTTATTCTACATTTTGTGGGGGTCTTTTTTTATTTATTTATTAGCTTTAATAAGCAAGCTTCTAAATTTCTTATCTAGGAACCAGGCCAAAAATTTGGGGAAGAGTTAATCAATTAAAGTAAAGCAATTCCATTACAATACTGTTATATATTTTATTAACTTTGGAAGGATGAAAAGCAAAGTTGAGTTTGGTTGGATTTGAAACCAGAACTTAAAGAGCCAAAACAAAATAAATTTATAATCATCGAATCATTTGTTATAAACCTTTCATCAGAAAAGTGTTTCAAACTTAATAATTTTCAATCATTTATTTTACTTATTAAATTTTTAAAAACTAGAGAGAGGATATTTATTAGGAGAATGGTGGAGTCACCAAATCAGCTGAGAAAGAGCGGCCCCTTTGACTCGTTTCAGGACTTCTGAGATTATATTGACATCAATACTTGACCCCAAAATGATAAAAGGCAAAGGAGACTTTGGCAGGGTTTGAAACCAGACTGTAAAGAGCTGGGAGAAATACTTCTAAGCATTTTATCCAACATGTTCAATGATTCGGCCAGTTTGCCATTTTGTGAGTCTGCGGAAAGGAATGGAAAGGAAAATGTAAAAGGAAGAAGCATGGAGAGAGTGTTATAGAGCGAGGGAGAGTCTTCGTTAATTACTCAAAAAGACAAAAAAAAAAAGACAGAGGGTACTCGTACTGAAAGCATGTTTGAACCAAAATCTGTTTCTTCAGGCATGATTTGGGATTAAAACTACAACTATAACCAACCAACCAAACAAAATTAAAATATCCACAGCAAAATATTTCTATCTTTTACTTGTTTTGGTCATTGGACTGTGGCCCCGCTGGAGCACTGCCTTGAAGGGCTTACTCAAACATATTGACCCTGGTATTCCTCTTTAAGCCTAGTACTTATTCTATTGATCTCTTTTGCTGAACTGCTAGGTTATGGGACATAAACAAACCAAAACCAGTTGCGATGGATTTCTTTCAGTTTCTGTCTATCAAATCTACTCACAAGGCTTTGGTCAGCTTAGAGTTATAGTAGAGGACACTTACCTAAAGTGCCATGCAGTGGGACTGAACCGGAAACCAAGTAGTTATGAAGCATGCATCTTACCATACACCCATGCCTGCACCTATGATATCACCAGATATCATTAATATCATTAATATCATTAATATCATTAATATCACCAGATATCATTAATATCGACACAGTTAAGCTTGGGAGACATAATTTTTCAAGCACATGTTCATTAATTCTAACATGTTAAAACCAATTTCTACGATAATCCTCACCATTCCCAAATAATCTACGCCATCAATTTCTCAATCAGAATCCCAACAGTGACAGATAAATTGAATGGGCTGTGAAGAATGACTCAAGTTGAACTTGTTTACATTCGGAAAAGCTACATACTGCCATTGGTAAGATGCAGCATGGCACAGCAATTAGTTGTCTTGGAAAATGTATTTACTGATTAATTTTAGGGCACCAAGCAGAAAAGGTTTTCTGTCAAATGATTCTATATCATTATACTCTGCCATTAGTGAGTGTATGTGCAAGCCATAATACATGCAAGCACATGTGGTATTTGTGTATACGTGTGCATGTGAGAGAGAAGGAATGTGTGTGTGTGTGTGTGTATATATGATCATCGTCATTGTCATTTAATGTCTGTATTCAGTTATATATATATATATATATAAATAAATATATTATAAACACACACATACTCATAGACCTATAAATTTTTATATACACGCGCATTCATATAAATATTTTATAAAACACACACACACACACACACACACACACACACACACATATAAATACATGTATATATATACACACTCGTATCTGTATTTATACACATATGTGGTAGAGTAAGATATATAAAATGTGTGTGTGTGTGTGTGTGTGTGATATTTTGTCTGTACAAGTCTTTTTTTATAATATTAAAAAAATAATAATTTTCTGCATATCTAATGAGATTTCTTGGTATTTTGCCAATTTTCGCTATACAAGTGCCAGAGGAATAAGTCTAAGAATAAGCATGACACTCAAAGACAGACATGACTATTCTCAGAGGTAAAATATTTGGGGTGGCGGCTGGTTGAAATAATTTTTTTTTTTAACACATGTATGTAATTAATTTAACAGAGATATAGACTTAAGTTATAAGAAATGATGTAATTATTTGTCACACACAAGCAATTTTTTTGTTTTTCTGAAATCTGAAAATTTTTCTGATTCAAATTTAGTAAGGAATTCTTAAGAAAAAAGAAATTATGTCATCTCATTTATTCTATGATCTGATAAATACTTGCTAATCAATACGTAGTTGCTGTGGAAGTCTAATAAGGTTGAAACATATCTATAATACTTAGCATTAATCAAACCCACTCTTCACTCTGTCTCCATTTAATTTTTAATCAATTTAAACTTCAATGTTCTGTCCCTTGCTTTGACAAAAATTGTCATTAGCACTAAAGACTTTTCTTCCCTTCCTTTCAATTAATTGATAATATCATTTTTTTTTTTTTTTTGCTTATTACACTAATTTTATTAACCTACACTTGAAAGAATGGTAGCTACATACTTAAATAAAGAGTAACTAGACAGAATGCCTACCTGTATCATTATTTGATTAAAAACAGTTTCCAGTTTGAGTTGGAGTCAAAAGAAGCAGAAACAGTGATTGCAACAGTGACAGCTTCCACAGAAATACATTAGTAATTCCTTATTAAACCAGAATTGTTAAAGAATACAGTTGCTAGAAAGGTACCAACTAATGGAAATATGGACAAGTATTTTATAAGTTTTGTTCCCTATTGCTGGTTTAGCACAGAGAAGACTTCTGAAATAAATCTAGCAAAAAATGAAAAAATTTATTTAAGAGGTGACCTTCTTAATTTTCTTTTTCTTTCTAATATATTTTGCATCTTTCTTAGCAAAATTCTATTAAAATTTGAATTATGTTTATATCAATATTATTCTTACCTTATTTTTTTCTTTTGCCTCCCACCAAAGTGTATATGAATGTGTTTATGTGCTTACATGTGTTCCATCAATCTGATTGTGAATATGTCATATTTGACACTGGATTTAATTGGATTTAAACGAGGAAGAGCTAACTGTTAATAAATTTAGCTTCACTCTCATACAAAGATATCCGCAACCAGTATCAAGACAAGGCTGAGACAGCAACCAACACTGTGATGGTGTGGTTCTTGATACGGTAATTGCCAGGAAGCTGTCATTTATTGGCACTAAGCCAGTTCCAATTCAAGGCTTTTCACTTCTTTTTTTTTTTCCTGAATTTACGTCCGTACACCATTTTCCTTCCTGCTAAAGACAGTCTGCTAAGTAAGAGTCTGGTGTGAATATTTTTAGCTCTCTTTTAAGCAGACATTTGACTTGATACATTCTTCTGCAAAGTTTACCTTATTGAACCAACTGAATCTTGTGTCTTTCTACACATTGTGGGTGCGAGCATAGCTGGGTGGTGAAAAATGATCAAGAAGTGAATTTCTTAATCATATGTTTTGGGATCTGAGCACACCATATGGCACCTTTGCCAAATGTCTTCTGCTATAGCCTTGAGATGACCAATATCTTGTGAGTCGAAATTAACAGATGGAAACTGTGCAAAAGCCTGTTGTGTGTGCATATGTATATGTGTGTGTGTATGTATGTATGTATCTAAATTTATGTATATATGTATGTATATATATATATATATATATATATATATATATATGCATATATGTACATATATATATATATATATATATATATATATATATATGAATATGTATGTATTATATATGTATATGTAGATAAATTAATTACATGGAACCAGTTTCTCAACAACGAGAAATGCCAATGATAATGATGGTGCTGATGATGACAACAATGATGACAATGGTCTGTGTGTGAGTGTGTGTCCCCAATAACTACCATAGAAGCCAGTGTTTATGTTGTACCTCTTAATGTCTCACAACCCATTGTTTCAACAAATAAAGGTTAAGACCAAAATAAGCAGTCGCAGTCGATATATGATTGACGAGGGCCATTGGAGGTGGTGCCCTAACATGGCTGCATTCCAATATCTAAAGTCAGTAAAAGAATAAAAGAATTATAATCCCCCACCTCACCCCACCCCCAAAGACTGGTGTATAAAATTCGCTGGTTAGAGCCATGTTTCTTTCTCTGAGTGCTGAGTTTTGTTGTTGCCATATTCTTCAGTATTCCAATCCTGTAAAGATGGAATCTTCTTTTTTTTGCTTCCACAAAATGTTAATCATGTAAAGAGGTATGTAGCCTAGTGGTTAGGGTATTGGACTCATGATCGTGGTTTCATGGGTTCAATTCCTGTACTTGGTAGTTCATTGTGTTTTTGTGCAAGGCTCTTCATTTCATGAGGTTTCACTCAGCTGCAATGAACATCACCCATCGAACCAACACATAGCTCTCTTTCTCTCCCCCCCATGTATCCCTCCCCCCCATCTATCCCTCCCCCCATCTATCCCTCCCCCCATCTATCCCTCTCCCCATCTATCCCTCCCCCCATCTGTCACATTCTACATGTTTTATCAAAGCAAGAGTAAGAAGGCAGAGAAGGCATCAGTGTCTGCTTACAAATATATTATTTCCTAAAACAAATAAATAACAAAAGCATTGTGCATGTTACTCTGTCCTTCTTTCTGATCAGTGATGGCTTGATGTGCTCTATTTCCAGCATACAAATTATGTCATATATAGTGTAAACACTGAAACATCATTGCAACCTTCCAAATCTTGCTGCATTCTCCATGCAATTTTTGGTTTTGGTGTTTACATCATCTTAGTGCAAAAGCTGCCCAACTTTTGTCAGCAGAAAACTTTGGTCTGCAAAATTCAGCATTTTATACTGGAAAATATAATTCTTTACCCAGTTCTTAATGGTGGGGAAGGTGGTGTTTTTTTTTTTTTATTGCTGAAGTCAGTTTTTATGGTTGTTAATCATTCAACTGTGTCGTATTTTACAATTGCTTGTCACTCAACTGTGTCATATTGTATAGCTCAGCTGTCAATCACTCAACTATATCATATTTTACACATGTCAGTCACTCAACTGTGTCATGCTTCATACCTGATAATCACTCGACTGTATCATGTTTTACATTTGCGACTCACTCAACTGTTTAATGCCAATAGTGTCTAAGGATAATTTATTCTTAGACTAGATTTTTTTCCTACACCTACTAGTCTACACTATTGTACATTTACTTAATAGTTCTCTTATCACTACTCCTCATAGTATGGTGAACTCTATACTTTCCTGAGGAGGTCTAATAACACTAAAACATGTTTATAGTTGTCACTTTTATTTGCTGAAAGATGTAGTGACAAATATTGCTTTGCATCACCTTATGATATTTTGTGGGGGGGTTTTTTTTTTGTAGTTGTATTGATAATAATAACTTAAGTGTTATTAACTCTCAAACTGAGTAGAACCTGATTATTATGTTGCAAAGTCAGGAAAGAAACTGGAGGTAGAAAAGATACCTTGTTTATTCAGAAGCACAATGCTATGACAGGAGTAATAGCTGAACTTGAACTTATGAGTGCATGGTCAGTAGTCCAGCACCTTTACCACGCTGCCATTATGTTTTTTATTTATTCTGTGCTGAAAATTTTAATTCTTTGAGTTTAAGCACCATGAGTTAATTAACAATGTCAAAAATTCGAAGAAATACTTTGGAAATGGTTAATTAGCTGAAATAATGCTTGTTAGACAGCTACTTCTTCAGGAAGACATAATTTGACATTAAGAAGTTAGTAATTTTAATCCATAGTTGATTTTTTAATTCTATTTATAAATTCATCTTCTTTTCAGGAACACATCGTTTTGACTCAAATTTTGTTCTTCTGAATTTTTAAAATTTCTTTTAATTGTTTCAATCGTTGGACTGTGGCCATGCTGGGGCACCAGGTTGAACAGTTTTTATCAAACAAATCAATTTTAAAGTGTTTCCATTATTTTTTCCAACTCCTGTATGCATATATAGATAGATAGATGTAGATATAGGTGTGTGGTTAAGTTTGTGGATGTGAAGCCATTGGTCACTCTCTGACTGGACAAGAACCTAACTACATATATATATATATATATATATATATATATATATATATATATATAATGTAGAAAAGGAGTAGGTAGTAACTCTATAAGATGTACCCGGTGCAAGCTATGGACACATAAGAGGTGCAGCAACATCAAAGGCAGGTTAACTAGCAAGTTAGTTTTTGTTTGTGGCAGATGTTCAGGTGCAATAAAGACTGCAAACAAACAGGAAACAACTTCTATCTCATTCCAGGGTGAAAAACTAGAGGTAGTCGATAGCTTCCGCTATCTGGGCGACCAAGTTAGTAGTGGGGGTGGGTGCGCTGAAAGTGTAGCTGCTAGAATAAGAATAGCCTGGGCAAAGTTTAGAGAGCTCTTACCCCTGCTGGCGACAAAGGGACTCTCACTCAGAGTAAAAGGCAGACTGTATGACGCATGCGTACGAACAACCATGCTACATGGCAGTGAAACATGGGCTGTAACTGCTGAGGACATACGTAAGCTCGCAAGGAATGAAGCCAGTATGCTCCGTTGGATGTGTAATGTCAATGTGAATACCCGTCAGAGTGTAAGTATCTTGAGAGAAAAGCTGAACATTAGAAGCATCAGTTGTGGCGTGCAAGAGAGACGATTGCGCTGGTATGGACATGTGGTGAGAATGGAGGAGGATAGCTGCGTGAAAAAGTGCCACACCCTAACAGTTGAGGGAACCCGTGGAAGAGGTAGGCCCAGGAAGACCTGGGCTGAGGTGGTGAGGCAAGACCTTCGTACATTGGGCCTCACCGAGGCGATGACTACGGACCGAGACCTTTGGAAATGGGCTGTGCGTGAGAAGACCCGGCAAGCCAAGTAAGATCGTTGCCAGTGCCCCTGGACTGGTTCTTGTGCGGGTGGCACATGAGATGCACCATTTTGAGCGTGGCCGTTGCCAGTACCGCCTGACTGGCTCCTGTAGGATTTTCGAGCGAGATCGTTGCCAGTGCCCCTGGACTGGCTTGTGCGGGTGGCACATAAAAGACACCATTTCGAGCGTGGCCGTTTTCGTGCGGGTGACACGTAAAAGCACCCACTACACTCTCTGAGTGGTTGGCGTTAGGAAGGGCATCCAGCTGTAGAAACTCTGCCAAATCAGACTGGAGCCTGGTGTTGCCATCCGGTTTCACCAGTCCTCAGTCAAATCGTCCAACCCATGCTAGCATGGAAAGCGGACGTTAAACGATGATGATGATGATGATGATATATAATGTAATTTAGATTCAGTTGAATTAGGTACTTAAATTGAGGTACCTTGTCAGGACGAACTAATTTGAACACTCACACAATATCAGGTGAGAATCAAACTCTATGCAGAATTTTTTTTCCCCTGATATTCTTGTAGTGTATGCAGACAACATGATCCAACTTAGTGAATAAATGCACCCTTGTTTGTTAAGACGTGTACTTTATATAAAGATACTTTCTGAAGTGCAGATTCCAGGGTAGGTGAGTAAAATAGAAATGAGCAACAAAGATGTATAAGTGTTAATGGGTTTCTTTCAATTCCTGCCTACCAAACCCACTCAGAAAACTTTGGTCAGCCTGGGAGTACAGTAGAAGACACTTGCCCAAGGTTCCATGCAATATACATATGTATGTGTGTATGTATGTATATAGGATCCCTTCAGTGGTATATCAAGAGTGGGGGTGTAGCAAGGGTGATAACTGCCACCTTCCCAATGCTAGGGGGACAGAGCAGGTGTGAAGGGTATAAAATTCCATCTGGTTTGTCATGCTTGTTAATTAAGGTTCAAGCACCAGCAGTGTGTGTGTCCATGTCCTTACTATGACCATTGACCCCAGACAGAACTCTTACGATGTCACTGACCACTTTTTGTCATATTTACTACTTTGCTTTGTGATTGGAAGGAACATTTATTATATATTTCATTTTGTACACAAGGACTCAAGCATGCACATACACACACACACACAAATATGCATTGGCACATACATTGGTACACACAAGTTCACACACATGAAGGAGTATGGATGATTTCATGTTATGTATTCTATATATATATATATACATATATATATATATATATATATATATATATATATGTGTGTGTGTGTGTGCCCTTTCATACATACATACAGACATACATGTTTTATGAATATATATATATATATATACACGCACACACACATAAGCACATATAACCAATATGTATATATATATGTGTGTGTGTGTTTATATATATATATATATATATATATATATATATATATATATATATATATATATAAACACACACACACACTCGCATACACATGCTAGAACATTAATTTACCTATGGTTACTCCTCTACCTATATACACCCTGCCATCTACACAACAATAACCACAAGAACAACGAAGTGAACAGAGAAACTGTCTGAAATTTTTATTAATGTTTCTATTTTTATTAATTCTATTATAATTCACTGCTTTTTTTTTTTTTTGGTTTTGTTTTCTTGTTGTTTTCTGTTTTCATTTCCTTCTGAATTGACTTAAATTTTATACCATTTTTTTTTTTTGTATTCTTGTGGGTTTTTTTTTTTCTTTTTTCTTATATTTCTTATTGAAGAATGAATATATTTAATTGACACATCCTACAGAGAGTCTGATCTGGAGAAGAAGCTGTGATTATGAGTGATTTGTGATGGTGGTGGTGGTAGAAGGGAGAGCAAGTCTATAAGCAATGTGCTTGGGCATGAGGGAGGGGAAGAATTGTAGGGGGAGAGGAGTGGAAGGTGCATATGATTACATGAGGAGTGGGCAGAGGAGTGACGGTGAGAAAGAGTAGCAAAAGAAAAAAAAAAGAACATAAATAAACAAATAAATAAAATGAAATAAAATAAAATAAAATCAATAACAAGCTTGTTTTAGAAATTCAAAAGCTCTCTGTAATAATGCAAAATGTACGTGGTAAAATTGTGGCTGAGATATCTTTGAAAATATTCCTGGGCCTTATAATTTCTGAACAGAGCATTCTCCTAAGATTGTTAAATGGTGATAGTGGAGGCAGCAGCAAGGGTTGTGGTAACAGCAATGGTGGTGCTGGTGGTAGTGTTGTTGGTGGTGGTAGCAGTGGTGGTGGTGGTAGTGGTGCCGTTGGTAGTTTCTGGTTTTCTAAGTTGAGTTATGGTTATTGTTGGCAGTGAGTTATTTCTATTGCATAGGTACTTTTGATTTTTGTAATTGTCATTCTTCTCTATGATTGTGTGTGTGTGTGTGTGTGTAGGTGATTGTGTATGTGTTGCTGTTATATATGTTTCATCGTGTGAATGTGTGTGTCATTTTGTCTATGTATCTGTTCTGTGATTGTTCAATAAATCTTTCGTTTTATGTCACTATGTGCTTGTGTATGTACATATGTGTTTTATACATAAGTATATATATGCATATATATATATATATATATATATATATATATATATATATATATATAAATGCATATACATATATATATACATGTACATATATAAATGCATATACATATATATATACATGTACATATATAAATGCATATATATATATATATACATATATTCATTTTGTTCATTTTTATATCCATTTTTCCATGCTAGCATGTTGTAAATTCACTCTGTTTCTGGAGTGTTGAGGCATTGTTTTACAGTCAGATGCCATTCCTGCCATTAAACCCAATCTTTTTTCCAAGTAAAGAAACCTCACCACCCCCACCCCACCCCCACACACACACATCCCTAGAGACACAAAGTCAGTGGATGATTTGGTGATAAGAGAAATCACTGTTACATCACCCCTTGTTGCACAATGGATTTTTGTTAAGTGGTATTGTAAACAAACACACACACACACACACACACACACACACACACACACACACACACAAAAGCATGCTCATGCACACATGTGCACGAAATACATGCACCTATAGTCTTCTTCTTCATTTGTTTCTACATCTGTTTCTTCATGCTAGCATAGGTTAGATAAATATAGTATTGAAGCATTGTTTCACTATGAGATGCCCTGCCTGTCACTAACCATTATTTGTTTTCAAAAGGAGATCTTTTTATTCCATATACTTTTCAAAGTGCTATTTCATTTCCTTAAAGACACCTTTATTGATGAGGAGCTATTTAACACAGTCCCAGCATCAGGGCTTACTGATAACTCTCAACAATGTTTTCTTTTTCCTTTTTTATTGAAAAACCAACAGTTGCCAATGCATACAAGTCTCCTTTTCTTTGATGCTGCTGATGTTCAAGGGAATGGGGGAAAAACCAATATGGTGTGGCAGTAGTGTATCAAAGACATTGTTGTTAGAAAGCAAAGAATTGGAACAGATATTACAAAGCATCTGGGCTGATGTCCTGACAATTCTTTTAATCCAACTTCTTGGACAGCTGTTTTAGTTATCAACTCCCAAAGGATGAGAGGCAAAATTAGCCTCAGCAAGATTTGAATTCAGTTTCAAGAAAGCCAGAAGAAATAAGCCTTGGTAGTCTTCCTGATGCTGTAACAACCAATTTACCATCTTCAGAACTACAAAATCTTTTGACATAAAATTGAATTTAATAGTAGAACATTGTCTGGTCTGTGGTATGAAAATAACAATCTTGCTACCCAGAAACTTACTGTTCTGTGTCCAAATCTTATTATGGGTGATTTAGCCTTTCCACCCTTCAGGTTCAATAAAATAAATCCCAGTTAATATATTAGAATAATTACAAAGCAGCTAATTAAACAGTTGAGTTACTATTACTAACTACAAACCACTCCTAAACCACAAGTCTACTCAACTAAATCTGACTTACTGCTGCACAACAGCTCTAAATGTTGCAATATATTTGGCTGTCGCATCCATTACAATTAAAAATATTAAATATTGTACACATCACTGAAGCTATTAAATGTTGATATTATAGACTCTTTAGATCAACCACTTTCTAACGATGAAACAAATTTAATTGGTCCCATTTAACACTAAATTTATTTACATATTATGTTCAGACACAATATTTGTGAGGTTAAGGTGCAATGACTTTTACATTGAGATTTTACTGCAGCCAGTTTGGTGCCCCTGTGTTAAGGCACACAACTCTCTCAGTATCAGTCTACATGACTGACAAACAGGTTGTACTTTTGCTTTAATGAGACAAGTAAATGAAAAGATAAAAAATACTGGAATGTTGATTTCCTTTTATTTGAAGTTTAACTTTTTAACTAATTACAAATTTTATAGAAACATATACTTACATTTCATCATCATCATCATCATCATCGTTGTTGTTGGGTTAACATCTGGTTCTTCCATGCTTGTATGAGTTAGATAAGAATACTTTGGAGCAGTGTTTTCTATGGCTGGGTACCTTTACTGTCACCAACCTCCATTTGTTTCCAAGTAAAATAACAATCTCCCATTCTATCAAACAACGAAGAACCCAGACATGTTTATGCAGAGAACGACACCATATGAATGAGACTTTTGTTTACAAAGATTGTGAAACACACCAAGATATATCAAAAGGCCCAAACATGCTTTCATGGTGGACTGCAAGCAAATGACATTCTTGACAAAGCTATTGTTTACAACTCATGTTGTAAACACACATGAAAATGGGGGTGAAACAAACTCACTCCCAAACACACACATACAGAGTGAATGTTCGTGGTCTAGTGGTTAGGATGTGTCATCCAGAATCACAAAATCGTAGTTTCAATTCCCAGACCAGCAGTTCTATGTGTTCTTGTGCAAAACAATTCATTTTACATTGATCTAGGCCACTCACATCTGTTGGTATACGACAGGTTTCTTTCATAGCTTCCATCTGTCCAATCCACTCACAAATCTTTCTTTGTCTAAATTTATTATTACTTGCTTCTTACTCGCAAAATTTCTGACCTGGTGTCAAAATTAGAAAGGATTCATTTTAATTATTTCTTAACTCTTAAACAATGAAGTTGGTCAAAGCAATGTATTAATGGATTAACTGCTATAATCTAAACTAGTTTGGTAGTATACTTAGTGTTCTATGTTTAAACTGTACTCTTGTCAAATATCATCACTGAAGCTTCGATAAAATGAAAACTAGTAAAATATTCAATTTAACATATGCTATCATATTGTTTGAAGCATCTACGAAAATAATCACATTTATTTATTACACCAGTGGCATTAACAAACTCTCCAGACTTACATTTAATCTAATTGTTTTCATATAACCACATTTTTAGTTTCTTTATTTATGTTTGTGACCATTTGATTAAGTTTATGTTTAGAATATATAACATAAATGTTATGTTTAATAACGTTAGTAAGTATTCTTTAGTTTGTTCCAAATGTTTTAATGTATTTGTGACTAGAGCAGTAAATTCAACTTATTTTACTACACTCGGGAGGTGGGTCTCTCTTCTGTCTTCAATATTTATTCATATATTTGCTGATTTATCTATTTAGTTTTATGTATGTCTTTAGGTTTATTGTCAAATGTTTAGTTAAATGATCTACATAAAATTTTTGGAAATGTGTTGTAGATGATGTTATTAAACCAATGTTTATTTAATTGTTGGCTGTGCAGATAAATAGTTTACTTCCCAACAACATGCCTGCAGGTTCAGTTCCACAGCATAGCACATTTGGGGAAAATTCTTCTACTCCCAGGGTGACCAAATCCTTGCAAGCAAATTTGGTAGACAGAAACTGAAAGAAGCCTCTTAAGTGGTTGGCATTAAGAAGGGCATCCAGCTGTGGAGACTCTTCCAAAGCAGACATAGAACCTGCACAGCCATCTGGCTTTTCTGTTCTTGACAAATCGTTCAACCCACGCCAACTTAGAAACGAAAATGTTAAATGAGGTCACCTTTGCCTTTCATCCTTTCAGGGTTGATGAAATAAGTACCAGTTTCTATAGGACAGTGGTACAACAATGCACCAATATTTACTGGAAATAGCAGTCGATAATATATGACACTATAGTAAAGCTTCACTGTATGTATGTATGTATGTATGTATGTATGTATATATATATATATATATATATACTGGCAAAAATGTTTGCGGATGGCAAGCGTAAAAAGATTCATCTTACCTGTAGGAAGAACATTAACCAAATATACAACCCATTTGTGGATAATCTAGGACCTAGGTTTTGAACTATTCAAATTACGTTTGTTAACGTAAATTTGATTAGTTCTCATCGGCTACATTCACCTAGACAAAATCTCAAATGTCGCTACATCAGTATATACTCGTATGAACTCCTGGTCATTAACAGACCAAGAACAGTGAAAAAGTTTTCGAAGAAAAAATTATCAAATAGTGCAACAAAGTAGTATTGCTTCCCGGTAGAACAAAGCACCATCAGGTTAAAAGTATAAATATAGGATAGTGGCATATATATATATATATATATATATATATATATATATATATATATATGCATGTGTGTATGTATATATATTATATAGATAGATAGATAGACAGACAGAGAGACACTAAAAAAAGCTGTAACAGTGAGCTTGTTGAGCACTTTTTCGTTTATTTTACTACACAATATAAGTTTTACCAATGCAGACCTACAGCAGTCTCTTTGCTTTTTGTTCCATCTTGTGTGGTTGTCTGTGTGTGTGTGTGCGTGTGTATGAATGTATGTGTGTGTGTGTGCACATGTGTATATATTCACATATGTGTGAGTACAATCACACACACACACACACACACACATATCTTCCACACTCTCAATCACATTTACACACAGATATACACATTTTTTCTTCTCATTTTTTTTATGAACACTCAAGAATCATGCTAAATAGTTTTGTGTCAATTTTCCAAACTTGCACGGCCTTTGTTCATGCTCGTATACCCACCTCTGATTGTGTGTGCGTGTGTGTGTGTGTGTGTGCATTTGCATATGCACATTTGAGCATACATATAATTATGTATATGTGAGAATGTTTAAATATTGATTATTTGATTATCAGAAAATATGTATTCGTGTGCATTTTCTCAAATGAATAAACACGTTTGTGTGTGTGTGTGTGTGTATATACATATATACACACAAGTATGTACATATATGCATGTATGTATATACATGTAGGAATGAATAGATAGATTCATTTATCTATATATATCCCTTTCTATATGCATTTATTTGTTATCTCCGCTTCTTCCACAGCATTCCATTTTTGTAAAAAAATGAATTTGTTTTCATAAAATTTTCATTCATAGGCTTTATGCCTGTCTGCCGCAGTGGAAGGCAGCGTATCTGGTCCAAACGGGCAAAAACATTCATTCTCTGCTTTAGAACTCTTTAATTTTCTGTTGTCTCTCACACTAAATCAGCTGTATTATCATGTTGCACAATAACAACAACCAAAAACCTAACAAACAACAACAAACCTTTCCCCAAACAGCAATTTTTTTTCTCTCTCCATAATTTACGCCTTTTTCAAATGCTATATTTCTTCTCTTCTGTGTCCATTTAATACACACACACACACACACAAATATTAATGTACATGTATGTATATATATGTAGGTATATACATATATGTAAATGTATACATATATGTACATATATATGTATAAAGAGCTATGTGTGTGTGTGTGTGTGTGTGTGTATTTATGTATGTATGTATGAATATATATATGTATCTATATATATATATATATATATGTATCATATATATATATAACACTCTACACACACACACACACACAGACACGTGTGTGTGTATGTATGCTGGTATGTGTATGTGTGTATGTATGTATGTATGTCTATATATATGTGTGTGTGTATATACGTGGCATTTCATTTTCTGCATTTTCCTGGAAAAGCATGCCTCTTCAGTTTTTGTTTCTTTATATTTTACTGTTCTTTTTTTTGTTTCTGTCATTATTTTTGTTTATATATATTTTTTTTATTTAACCATTCTTTGGTTGAATTTTTGTAAGCATTTCTAGTTCTGTCTGTGCAGTCTTGTGTTCTAAAAAGGTGTTCCATATATTTGTATTTTTAGTTTGATATTCTATAGAACTTTTCAGAACCTTACACACACACACACACACACACTTTCTCTCTCTCTCTTGCCCATATATATATATATATATATATATATATATATATATATATGTCTTGTTTTTCTACTCCTTTTATTCATCATTTTACATACAAATTGCAAAGATATTACATATGTGTGTGTGTGTGTATATATATATGTGTGTGTGTGTGTGTGTGTGTATATTTGCGTATATATATATATATATATATATATATATATATATATATATATATATGTATACACATGCTTATATATATATATGGACATATATGTATTTATATATATATATATACATATATGCATATATATGGATATATATGTATTTATATATATACATATATGTATATATATATATATATATATGGATATATATGTATATATTTATATCTATATACATATATGTATATACTTACATATATAAGTTTATGTGTGTATGCATATAGATGTTGATCTATATATACATATATGGAAAAGGTCAAGTTACCTTTCCGAGTCACACAGACTCACAAGGGCCGGTTTTCTGGTTTCATTGGCGTATATATTCCCGTCCTGGACTGGACGCTGGTCTGTCACAGGATTATTCATTTTTGCCAGCTGGGTGGACTGGAGCAATGCGAAATGAAATGTTTTGATCAAAAACACAACCCGTTGCCCAGTCCAGGAATTGAAACGACAATTTTACGATCATGAGTCCCACACCCTAACCACTTACCATATATATATATCGATATATATTTACATATGTATTATATATATGTATGTATGTGTCTATCTATCTATCTATCTATCTATCTATCTATCTATCCATATATATATATATATATATATATATACACAAACATATCTATATATGCATACATACATATAAATATATATATATACTTATATATGTAAGTATATGCATATATTTATACATACATATATATGGATATATATATGTATACATCATCATCATGCACACACACACACACACACACACACACACACACACATATAAAAATTATATACTTACAGTTTCAGCATTGATTTTCTGCAACCTTCGCCACCAAATCTTTTCCAATTTACTGATTTTTTTCCAGACTAGTGGTGGTCATATTAATGAACACACTCCAAATTAAGCAAAAAAATAGATTTCCTAAAATAATTAAATGAAATAGATGTTCCTCTACATTAGTATAAATGGTACAAGTGTCTTAGTAGTGTACTGCAGATAGAACTAGTCTGTGCGCAGTACCAGTAATGCAGTCTTGTGGTTGCAGGAATTTGAAGTGCCTGCTTATAAATAAGTGCATATTATAAAAGGTTTTGGAATCTCAGTTTCACATATACACATGTATCTATATATTGAACTACATGTTACATTTACATGGTTTAAATGAATACATGTCTGTCACACTTTTCAATAGCACATGTATATTAATGTTGAGAAATACCTGAAACGGGACCCAATCTCAGAGAACAGTTTGTGTGCAGATGCATCGTCTTCTGTTGGTGTCATCTGCAATTATGTTTCATTGCATTATGTGCACAGTGTCATAATATGCGTTTCGGTTTCTGCTCAGTTTCATTAGTTTTTTTATCTTCAACCATTTCCATCATATTTCGTGCATGTTTTTTCAGAGTATTTTGTTCCTCTGAGAAATAGTTATTCATTGTTTGAACCCAGTTACAAAAGCTTTGTTCTGTTAATTGCCATTCATTATAAAAATAGTACCTAAATGTATATGTTGTGTAAGGAGCAAAAACATTAAAAAAAAAGAATCACATATTTAATTAAAATTTTTTTATTTCATTTTGATGAAAAAAAATTTAAGTTACAATAAGAAAATATAAGAGGTTTCCCAATAGGCACTAAATCTATTACTATATGTCTAAGATATCATTAATCTGTGACTCTTTAATGCAATAATAGTATTTTGTTGCTATTTCTGACAGCTTCAGTGGCCATAGAGATAAACTCAATGTTCCAGTCAGTAATTTCTGTCAAAGTTTCTAGTGAATTAGTCTTTTTTTTAATGAAACAATATTTAGTTATGTTTCTTTGAACTTGGGACTTATTCCATACACATATTTCATTGAAATGTATATATTTTGGCATTCACTGAAAGAACTGTTTCACATTTTGTAATTTGAAACTTTCACTTTCAATTTCTTATTGTTATGTGTGGGGAAAACATACAAGCATAGATCAGATACATTTTGCCATCAAATCTTTTAGAAACGCCATCCAAATAACACTCTAGGACTCACAGATAAATATAATCCTACATTCATCCTAAAAACACATTTTGTTGTCAGCTAAAATTTATGTATTTTTATATTTATTGAAAGCTTTTTTTTCTCAGTTTATGAAATTTTCAAATGTCATTCTGAGTTTACATTTCTTAATATAAAATATAAGCACAAATAGAAATAAATTATTATTATAAGCTTGAAATGAATAGAAAATGTATTTCAGTCAAATGAATTCCTTAATAAAGCATTTAAGAAATTTGTTTGACTAAAAACCTTTCAAGGAAGTGCCCAAGCATGGCCATAATTCAATGACTGAAACAAATAAAAAAGATAAAACAATAGGGATGTGTAATTTACGGTAGATTTGGCTGCTATTTCTTCTCAATTGAACACCTTCATAGAGGTTTCTTCATTGATTCCTAATATCTATTGAGTATTTTCAATTAGATAAGAGAGATTATATAAGAAATTCTATTCTATTGTATTTCGTTGAGGATGGGGATTATTTACTCAAATATTACATGAATTTTATAATAATCCTATTATATATTCTATGTTACTCTAAGATAAAATAAGATTCATTAACTGCTAAGGAATAAAAATAACATGTTTAACTGATAACAGTATTCTTATATATATGCATGCTAACGTGATGAAACAATGCATTAAGCAGCTGAATTATTAGATAAATATATAAATGTACAGAAATAGTTGCTCTTGGCAAGGATTGAACTCAGAGTACATATTTTCCTTCAAGCATTCTGTTCTAGCTTTTTGATGACTCCGTCAATTCATTGTCCACCTAGATCTACAGAATTAGTACAAGAATTAAGTGATATCACATGATGTGTAAATACATTTCTCTATGGGAGAATACAACCTCTGAGGAGGAACACATATTTCCAGGGTTTTCGAATACACGTTTCTTCAAACCCATCTCAATGGAATTATAACGAATAAAATATCTGTTTTACTGATTTGAACTAACATATTATGACCACGCAATCTGCTAACTTGTTCACTCAAACATTTCATTTCCATTTCACTTCCTGAGAAGTGGATTATAATATATCTTAAATATGATAATTTGTGTCATAATTTTTGATTTCTAAAAAGGTTTCCATTAATATTGTTTGAAAATTTATATAAAATAATAATAGAATTGTTTCATAATTACATATTGAGTTTCTTTTTTAGTTTTGTTATTGGGAAAATAATTTAAATTTTCCATTTTGTTAACCTTTTCTGTCATGTTTTTAATTCTTTTACACACCATGCTTCTTCGATCAAACCAATCTTTAGTCATTTTCATGAGCATTATTCTTATACACATACACACACACAGATACTCATACACACACAGCTCCACACACACACACACACACACACACACATATATATATATAGATGTTATTTATTTGTAATTATACTAAAAGCCGTGGGCGTTGCTTTAACTCTGAGCTAATTATAACATAGTAACTAATATAAATGTTTTAAAAAAATACACTGAACATGACAAGTGTGTATCTGTTTCCCATAAAAGCTTATCAAGCGTCATAAATACTTAACCAACATTCACAAGAAAGAAATAGAGATGTATAGTCATGGCGTTAAATCTGTTTTCTCAAAAAACCATATCATTATTATTATTATTGTTATTATTATTATTATGGCCGATTTAAATGCTAAAGGTTTAAAGTGTTTATTTGAAACTTTATTACACCACACCTGCATAAAGCAGTGGTTGAAATAGTACTTAATTTCTTCACCTGTCAACTGAATCATATTAACATCTTACAGCTCCACCCCACCTCACATCCATCTGCTCTCTTCTGCATTGCTCATCATTCCCCAACTCATGTGACATTGGTCATTCCCCACCCCTTATCCATCATTCCCTACATCCACCCTCCAACCCTGCCCAATCTTTACACTTGTTGCCTACTTCACCTCTCCTCTCCCATTTCCTTGTTTTCTTGCTCTTCCTTTCACTCTTGCTACTGCTCCCCCCACCACCTCATACACTTATGCAAACCCCCACCTATGCTCCTCTCTCCCCACTCACTTCTTTTCACCCTGTACCTTGATGATCCTCCCAGACACCTCATCACCAGTAATTATCTCTTCACAGCTCTACTAATGAATTTCCGCTCTCTCCTCTCAATGTGAGTAACCATGTGATTCCTCAACCACAAGAACCTGCTCTTCTGAATCCGCACATCTCCTAGCATGAAGGCCCCCTAATCTCTTGTGTTTTGTAGTCTTGTGAGCTGCATGGCACCTTCACAAGTGCTGGTGGCAAGAAAAAAAAGCAACCTTCTTAATGCCGATTACTTTACAGTGGTTGGTATCAGGGGGGGGGGGCATCTAGCTGTGAAATCATGCCGAAGCAGACACTGGATCATGATACAGTCCTTGGATCCACTGAATCCTGTCAAACCAGCCAACCCATGTCAACATGGAACATGGACTTTAAATAAGAAAGATCTTTGAATTGTGCCACAGATCCATTATTGTAGGACTCTGGAAATTCAAAGTGAGTAATAATAATAATCATCATCATCATCATCATCATCATCATCATCATCATCATCATCATTTAACGCCCGTTTTCCATGCTGGCATGGGTTGGACAGTTTGACTGAGGACTGGCAAGCCAGAAGGCTGCACCAGGCTCCAATCTGATCTGGCAAAGTTTCTACAGCTGGATGCCCTTCCTAATGCCAACCACTCCAAGAGTGTAGTGGGTGCTTTTTATGTGCCACCAGCATGGGTGCCAGTCAGGTGGAACTGGCATCGACCACATTTCAATGGCGCTTTTTACATGTCACCAGCATGGGGAGCCAGTCAGGCGATAATTTTAATTATTCTGTTTGAGTTCGATGTGACTGAAAACCGATGGCTTATCTATGATTAACTCTGATGACAGCAACTTTTTTTGTTGTTTTTCTGTTCTGTGTGTTTATTTATTTTGTTTTGTTTTTTTGTATTTCTGAAGCAACTTCTTTAAGAAGCTTGTTTTTAAAAACACACTAACTACCTCTGATTTTGCAAATCCCTTCACTAAATTGTTTGTTTATAATTATCCCCGATTCACTTTGAAGAAAGGAACATCAGTGAAAAGAAGTAAATATTGTAGAAATTCTGAAAGATAGCTTTTGTACAAACCTGTCGATAAGTTTAATTTGAATGATTTTTGTTTTCTTTTTCTTTTTTTTTTTAAGGGAAAGAAGTTTATCAATTGAATATTTCAGTACTTTCAATTACTTTTACTGAAACTCATGGCAACTTTATGTCATTGTTGTAAAGTGTGTTCCAATAAATTGGCAGCCATCTTGCAGAGCATGTATGCCGAATGAATATGTGTATGTATTCTCAGGAACAAATGAAAAACAAACAAGATGTCGAAACTGCTATTGATCTATTCAATATTGACAATCTGTAGAAACTTCGGGTTGGAGTTGGCATGAAATCAATAGCTAACATAAACTATATTGTTTCTTCATAAACCCATATTTGAGAGGAATGGTTATATGTCATCTTCAAGTATCTGTGTTTTTATAATTACTATAAACAAACGAGCAAACCTTTTCCCCACTCCTCACAATGTTTTTCAGAATGATTAAGTTGTCTTAGTAAATTAAGTTCAGTATAAGAGAGCTTGTGACTTGCACTAAACCTTCATATATTAGCTAAACCAAGATGATGCAGAGTTTCAGAAAGTTTTACTTGTATAAAATTGATGAATATGAAGAACAAGTGAAGAGAAATTTTTCCTTGTTTTATTCCAGCAAGAAGTAGAGAAATGTAGTATGGATGGTGGGTGAAGGTATATACTTTCTTTTCTTTCATTTTAAATGAAAAAAGGGAGAGAGAGAGAAAGATTTTCCCGCCATCATTTCAGAAATGGGTATTTCTGCAAAATGACAAAAGTTATTAAAAATGATTCTCAAAATAATTTTTGAAAAAATTTGTTAAAATTCAATTCTTATTTTGAATATATCGCTCAAGTTCTTGAAAATATTTTAGTTATTTCACTTCAAAAATCATGTTTGCGTGGTACTACTTAAAAGACAGTTATAAAGTTTACAACAAAACTGTGGGCAAGCTCTAAATACACTATTCCATGTATATGTGTGTGTATATGTGTGTGCATGTGTGTCTGTATGTGAGAATCTATGTGTTTGTGCACTTATATATGTATGCGTGGGAATTTTATAGAAGCAGGCAAATCATCTTAACAGAAGTTACTGCTGCTAAAGTTTGACAAGATTGGCAACATAAATCTTTTATCAATGAGAATATAAAAGATGTCTCTATACTTATTATTTTTGTAGTTTTATATTCTTTGTTCGTCTTGTCTTTTATTGTTGTTTTTTATTTGTTTTTCTTTCAAACCCTCTCTCGTCACATTTGATGAATGTAAAACTGCTTGTGTATAAGTACTTTACAAAAAAAAAGTTTATATTTCTTTTTTTTTTGTATGTTGTGTGAATGAAAAAAACTTAGAGAGCCATTGCTGTAGAGAAGAAATTGATTATTTTTTTGAAAAGTTAAAACTTAGATCAAAATTTGCAATATTTTTCAACATATCACAAACTCTTTCTCTTACACACACACACACACACACACACACACACACACTCACACACACACACACTCACACACACACACACTCACACACACACACACACACACCTGCACACATAGGTATACACATTTGCAACTGCAGGAGTTTGTAACTTTCGATTTGTAAATGAATGTGTATGTGTTGTATGTATGTCTATGTTTATATGAGTATGTGTATATATATGTGTGTGTGCATATATGCATACATATATGTATATATATATATATGTAGACATGTATGCAGGTATGTATGTCTCTATATATATGTAGACATGTATGCAGGTATGTATGTCTCTATATATATGTGTGTGTGTGTATGTATATATATATATATATATTGTGTATGCATGTGCATATATGTATATGTGTGTGTACACTGTATATGTATGCTTTGATATGAATAAATTTATGTATATACATGTGTGTGTGTGTGTGTATATATATATATATATATGTATGTCTCTCTCTCTCTCTCTCTGTCTATATATATATATATATATGTATGTATATATATGGAATAATTACTATGAAACAACGTGTAGATTATAATGTAGAGAAGGTTGTGGGTAAGGCCAAAACAATGCGAAGTAAATCCCAAGAAAACAAATATGTGAATTAATGTAGACTTACCATGTATTCAATATTTCGGGGTTATGACCTCATTTCAAAAAATTGATAAATGTTGTCAATGTGCATGTGTGGAGTGGACATGCACAGAAGGGTGTTGCTATAGCAACCAGGCAGCTTCCTGTAACTCCCTTCTATAAATTTCGAATGGAATGAAAAATAAAAACATTTACCATCTAGTTCCTGAACCAATTGGTTTCAGACTTATTTTAGCAAATAAAATAATTTGCTAGGTGAAGTCTTTGTCAGCAGGTACACCCAGATCAAACATATATACATGTGGCAATCCAATATATGCCCCATGCTAATCTTTCAAATCTACCACGCAACCACAGCTCCTCATCGGCAGTAAATAAATGCCAACATTTAAAATTCGAAAATTATCCAGAAAAAGAATTATCAATAATTAATAATATCGAAGGGTAATAGAAATATTAGAAATTTCTACCACCAGCGGCCTAGCGTGTAAAAATTTAGTCCATAGACTATATATTTTTCTTTGTGGAAAGGAAGAAAGCATTAATTGATAACCCTACCCTCCAATATAGAATTGTACAAAGAAAACAAAAAGATCATTTACAGATGCTTTATTGTTTGCAAAATGCAAAGAAAAAATCAGCACAGACAGACAATATGAGTAATAAACAAGGAAAGTGACTTAAAATTAAGTTGAATATATTTTAAACGCTTTTGATCTTGAGTTGCCTGAATCCCCTTTTGGTTCTATGATACAAACTTCATTGTCTAAAGTGATCTAAACTGAAACACACACACAGAAGATGCGTAAGGTATTTGAGGACATACCTTTTTGAGGTCATTGCTGCATTTTTTTGCTAACCCTGCATAATCTTTGCTTCAGAAAAAGGTTCTTAAACAAACTGAAAAATCCAGCAGAAGGAGATTTGATTTGGTTTTTCTCAAACGAGGAATACTTCGACCAAGACCAAAAAGTTAACAGAAGAAATGACAGATGGTTATGTGCAGACCCTTCTGAAGTTCCAAGTGTTATGAATACAAAACTTCCTGCAACTGTCATAGTTTTAGGGGTTGTCAGCAATGAAGGACATGTGATGCCTCCTTACTTCTTTCCACAAGGCCTTAGAGTTAACTCTGCTGCCTACATTCAGGTCCTGGAAATAATTAAGACCTGGATAGACAGTGTATGCAATGGAAGGCCATATGTGTTTCAGTAAGACTCGGCACTATCACACAAAAATAACAAGAATAACCATACTGAAGATCTTTTTCCTCTGTCCTTCTTTGTTTCATTCTATTTCTGGTTTCCAAACTTTTATTCCAACTCCTCGCAATGATTAAGGTTTCCATAGAATTATATTAAACAATGTCGTTAGTTGTGATTATTGTATGTTACAATTTTTATTGCAAATACTAGAATTTTGTTGCCAACAACTATCCTATGAAAGAATTAAGAACTATACATTATGTTACAGACTCTTTGAGGTGTTGCAAGCTTAGACTATGTAAAGAAAACGTTTTCTACTGTCTTACTTTGATAATTTAGCTTCAATCAATTTCTTCAAATTAATTTCAAAATCCTAAACCCATTTCAAAAGCTAGACGGAAAATTTGCCGATAGGGTGAGGTGAAAAGAGGAAGAGAGAGGTAGAGAAATAGAGACAAAGAGAGAGAGAGGGAGAAAGAAAGAGAGAAAGAAAGGCATACATATAGGTAGAGGGGGAAACAGTGAAAGAAAGATGGAGAGACATACAAATACAAGGGAAGGGAGAGAGAGAGTGAAATCCATTCCAAAACAAATAAAATCCTACCAATAACAATACTTATATAATCTATATTGTTTTATGGAAGAGGTTTTTCCCCTTGAAGTTTCATTATCTATAAATGTCAGAAAGGAAATTCAATCTTCAGTTCTTTATTTTATGTTTGTGTGAGATTCAGACTCAATTTAAGAAAATTAAGAGATAAGATTTCATCATCTACTAATCATTGTGCAGGCAATCAAATCCTAGAAATATCTCCTTAGAATAAAATATAGGATTTTTATTAAATACACATATTTATATTTTATAATTCTGAATATATGAGTGTGAGAGAGAAAGAGAGAATGTGTGTGTGTGTGTACACATTATGTATATATATATATGCAGACACTTGCACATAAATATATATACACATACACACACACACACACACACACACACACACACATATATATACAAACATATATATATATATATACATGTGAATGTGTATGTATGTATTATATAATTATGATACGCACACACATATATATATGTGTGTGTGACTACATGTGTGTACATGTATTTGTATGTGTGTAACTATACTATATGTGTTCCTCAGTATACTTTGTATGTGTGTGTGTGTGTGACTATATGTGTCTGTGTGCATGCATTGTCCATATGTATGTGTGAAAGAGAAATAGAAATATCTCTAAGAAATAATATAGGTGTACATATGTGTGGTTTAGTGAGGACACTGTCCTATATGCTTGTGTGGTAAGAAGTTCACTTCCCAACCACATAGGCCCAGTTCTTTCCCACTCTGTGGCACCCTGGGCGAGTATCTTCTATATAGCCCTGGCCAAACAAAGTTTTGTGAGTAGGTTTGCTCGATGGAAACTGAAACAAGCTCATTGTATGTTTCCACACACAAACACACACACAGATAACAACAAAGTGTTAGCACAAAGCAGTGTTTAGATGAGCAGAATTTAGGCCAGTTGAAATATGTTTGTCACATATTTCAGCTGCTAAAAGGCAAATACACTGCAGTTACCATGGAAAAATAAACTCTCTTCTGGTTAAAAAGGTGTTGACTAAATTACATACAAACCTACGGCTTCATTAAGTTCGTTCAGAGTTGCCTCTCTTGGGTACATCTCATTGACAAGAGTAAAAAAACTCAAAACATCGATGTCTGAAATTCCTAATAGATGATGAGATGATGGCACTAAATGAAGCAGGTGTTTTCACACCTTTTTACCATAAGAGAGATTTTTTTCTCCATGGTAACTGCAGTGTATTTGCCTTTTAGTAGTTGAAATATGTGGCAAACATATTTCAACGAGCCTAAATTCTGCATATATATATATATATATATATATATATATATATATATTACAAATTAAAAGGGTAAAGGTTTATCAATTTATTAATTTATTAATAAATCAACAATTAATAATTTTTACCAAGCCCTTCGGTATGTAAGCACCATTATCAGTGGATAATATGATATAATATATATATATAAGAGACCAAAGTATACATACACTGCTATATGTTTTTATATTAAAAAAATACAAAAATGGGACAAGAACGCAAAGCATCCAGACAGACGATACAAAGAAAACAAGGACGGGTCATTTGGAGTTTTCTATCCTCAGTCGAGTTCCAGAGTATCCTTGCAATTTTGGCTGGTTATACTTGAGATTACTCCAATCTGGCCAGGCCCAAGGAAAACTAAGCTAAGAGCATTAGATTCCTTGAATGATGGAAAATATATATATATATATATATATATATATATTTGCGTGTGTGTGTATGGGTGCAGGACATCACCAACAGTGCAAATAACATGAAATACATAAACGAGTTATATATATGTATGTGCACACACACATACACAGAGAGAGAGAGAATGAGATGTTTCAAAAGCCACAATGATGTTCCAAAATATCGTACATAAGTTTTAAAGCTGTTAAAAGGTAAATATCCTCATCCATTTAATCTTTGGGTAATTAATTTATAAAAATGCATTATTGATTAATTTGAATAAACTGAGCAAACCTTCAAAAATGATGAAACAGTTTATTTTTATCACTCAAATAAATTATTATATAATTTTTATATATTAATTATGTAATAAAGATATGGATGACAATAATTGCATTCTAACTGTTGAAACAGCTGTAGAACTGAAGAATGGCATTTTGAAACTTTTTGTTCAGAACGTTTATTTTATTTATTTGTGTGTGAATCCATTCTTAGAATAAAATGCATTGCAGCTTGACACCATTTTAAAATGTGATATTCTCAACTTGAATAGTTATATCTTTAAACTACGTAAGCACTAATTCATATTTGTGTGTGTGTGTGTGTGTTTATGTATATGCATATTTACATATCTGTGTATGTATCTGTTTATACTTGACATCCTGTTACTTATTTTGATATATATAATGAGGGAGAGAGGGGGAGTGTGTGTGTGTGTGTGTCTAAGTGTTGCTGCCTCCTTGTTTTGACATCATGTAATAGATGTAAATGGGTGTCACCATTATTCAGGTGGTGTCCTTCATTTCGGATCTTCCATGGATACATGTCTGATCATGGGAAACATTAACTTGCCTGCAATTAGGCGAGGATTGGCAACAGGAAAGGCATCCAGCTGTAGAAAAATCAGCCTCATCAAAATTCCATGGAAACAGAAAACTACATGTTAAATTGATGATGATGGTATGTATTGATGAAGTTGCAAAGATCAATGAAAGGACTTTGACAATAAACAGTTCATTGATTGTTTAACAAAAATATTGAACAAAGGATTGCTTAGTTAGTTGGTTAGATATTTAATGATTGCCTAACAATACAGAAGTGATATTGAACCAGTGCATGTGTTTAATATTATAAATATATATATGTATGTGTGTGTCATCATCATCATCATGTATGTGTATGTGTGTCTATATATATTTATATACACACATGCACACACACACTCACACACATTTGTACATACTATATTGTATCTGAGGAGAGTCATTCTCTTTTAGTGCCTTATTACTTAACACACTCAATCTTTACTTATTTATTTACTTATTTATATGTATATACATATATATATATTAATATGTCCATGCTGATCGTTTAAATTGGATGGGACTTGTGGAAGAGGAAGACCCAGGGAGACATGGGTCAAAGTATTGAAGGCTGAGCCTCGTGAAAGAAATGACTAAGGATTAAGTCATTTGGTGCCTTGCTGCACTCAAGAATTCTCATCTGCCACTGCAGAATTGATGCCAGTGCTTGGTGTCACTTAAAAAGCACCCAGCCAACTCGGTGGACTGATTGGTGTTAGGAAGGGCATCCAGCTGTAGAAACACTGCCAGTGCAAGCATGGAAAATGGACCTTAAATGACGATGATGATGATATGTCTATATCATTTTTAAAAACATTTTGGTGGGGTTACATTTAGTAACTCCCACTAAATGTGTTGTTGAGTGCCATACACATATATATATATATATTTCTATACATCATGTGTAAATAATATATACATACATACGTGTGTGTGTGTGTGTGCGTGTGAATATAAGTGTAAGCAATTTCACATTAAAAGACAAGTCAAAATCTGCATTTATGTTTGACTGTGAGACCCAGTTTTACACAGCCTTGAATGTAGTCAGTCCACATGAATTGAAGTGAACCTGACCAAACTTATATCTTTTGTTGTCTTTGTTTCAGTCATTGGACTATAGCCAGGCTGAGGTGCCACATTGGAGGATTTCCACTCAAATCAATCAACCGCAGTAGCCTTTTTTGTTTCCTTGTTAAGCCTACTGGTCATTCTATTGGCCTCTTTTGCCAAACCACTAAGTTAGGGGTATGTAATCAGACCAACACCAGTTCTCAAGCAGTGAGGAGGACACACAGGGAGACACGCACACATATGCATATATATGTGTGTATATACAACAGGCTTCTTTCAGTTTCCCTCAACCAAATCCACTTGCAAGACTATGGTCAGCTCGAGGTTATAGTAAAGGGACACTTGCCAAAATGCCACACAGTAGAACTGAACTCAACTCCATGTGGTTAGGAAGCAGGCTTCTTAGTACACACCCATACCTGCATCTATATCTGTATGTATGTGTGCATATATGAGTGTGTGTGTGTGTATGCTTATATGCATACGCATACATACACACATATATGTATAAATATACATGCGCACACATACATATCATGTATATATATATATATATATATATATATATATATATATAAACACACACACATGCACACACACACACATATATATACACACACACACACACACATTTGCTTTCCACCAACACTGATAAAACGTTTTATTGATAGTTACATATTTATATTTCTTGTCGATAGAAAAAGAAATATATCCATTGTAGAAATAGATATTTTTCACTCGATTTTCTGTTCATTTGAATTTGTTCAATATTTTCAATGGTGAGGAGATATTTAATCTGTAGCTTAACAGGTTCACATAGTTGCATCTCCTTCTTAAGACACGCTCATGTTTTTAAACTTCCCATGCAGTAGTGCAGAGTCCCCCATTGCTGAAAAAAAAATCTATATGTTTTAATCAGGGAATATTTGATTTTTACATATCATTATTAGGTGAGTATTATAAAATTTGCAGTTAAAATTGGCTGCAATAATAATATTATATTCCTTTGTCTGTGAGTTTTATGATTACTCTTGTAAATTTCAAGTCACTGGTTATTTTGGTATGAAAGTTATATTTATGTGCGTGTGTGAATGTATAACATTTTCAAAAGTATTCTCAAAGTGTGTGTGTGTGTTGTAAGGGTGTGTGTCTGTATGAGTGTGTTCATGTATATTTGCATCTAGATACAACAATGCAGCAATATAATTGCAGATATATAATAAAGTGTGTGAGTGTATGAGTAACAGTGTTGGGGTGTGAAAGAGAGAGGGAGTGTGAGTTTATTGTGCAACGTATAGCCTTAAAAAACAAATGACTCTATAAGTGTATGTGTGTGTCCCCACTTAAATACATGCATGTATGTAGAGACATATGTTACAGTAGACATACATGAAATTATATCTGCTCATGAATGTATGTGGAGGTACACAAAGAAACAAACGCAGATGTGTGCATAAATTTGATGCACAAGTTTCTTGTATATACACTCACTCACATATATATGTGTGTGTAGACAGACAGGCACGTCTTAGTTTATAAGTTATTCTAGACTTGTGACGTATGCATTCATACAGACACGTGTGAGTGTGTAACATCATCATCTCACCTTTGCACATTTGGAGTTTTTAAGGCTTTGTATATACACACACATATATATATATATATATATCATACACACACGCATGCATATATATATATATATACATATATATATATATTAAGTATACATATAAACATACATATATGCTAACGTATACATATATATTTATGTTTATATACATATAACATATATGTATGTATACATTTACATATATTTATATACACAGACACACACACAAATGTGTATATATGTGTGTGTGTATGGACATGTGTATATATTGTATATGTGTGTATGTGAATATATATATACACACACACATAAATATATATGAATATGTATATATACGTATTTATAAATCTCTCTCTTTCTCTCTATGTATATATAATATATATATATATATATATATATATATATAATGTGCATATCTATACAGAGAGATTGACAGACAGACAGATGCATGTATGTTCTTATCAGAGACAGTTTCTAATCTCAGTTAAAGAATTTTCTTAACCTATTTGCCACAGTGTTGCTCTGAAAAGGAAATGATGGGCCCAGGCTTTTATTTTTAGCATTTCCTTACTCCTGGGAGTCCTTCATTATAGAGGAAGGATTAACAGCAGGGACTTTCATTCAGTAAACAGACACATTGTAATCCATTAAGAGATATTAATCTTAAAAACATTATATGCTTAGACACATATAGGCACACGCATATGTATCAGTGCATGAAAATATATATATATCTATATATGTGTGTATGTGTGCGTGTATATATATATATATATATATATATATATATATATATATGTGTGTGTGTGTGTATATGTGTATATATATATATATATATATATATATATATATATATATATATATATATATGCATATGCAGATATACATACTTATGTTTATGTGCATGTTTATAGCTCTGTCACATAAATAAATATACATATATATCTGCCTGTTTGTAAATACATGTATATGCAGACATGTATACAAAGGCAGGAATGTATATATTAGCTTCAATTTATCTAGTTATGTAGCTGGTATATATATACACACACACATATATATATATATATATATATATATATATATATATATATATATATATATATATATAAACACATGTATATGATATATATATATATATATAAACACATGTATATGATATATATATATATATATATACACACACATATGCATACATATATATATGCATATATACATATCTTATTGAATGTATGTATATATATGTTTGTGTGTGTGTGTATGTTTATATATGTATATCTAATTGTTTATAAATATGTTTGCATTACAAATGCCTGTGTGTGTATGCTTTCATGTATACATATATATATGCAAACATACTTGTGTATGTATGTATGTATATATATATATGTATATATAAATATATATATATTTATGTAGATACATATGCTTGTACACACACACATATATCCCTATACAAGATATTAGATAATTTCTTGTAGATTTCCATATATGTATATATACATGTGATCATTATCATCATCATCATATATGTGTGTGTATATATATGTGCATGCATGTGTGTGTGTATATATGTGTATACATACACACACACTTATGTTTGCATGTGTATTTCATGCTTAATTGTTGGCATGTCAGGTAGAATTCCTCGTGATATGTTTATTCTCCTCTTTGCATTATTCATAATTTAATCTCAATCAAGTTCAACTTGATCATTCAAATCTTTAGGCTTTGATAAATTAATTATTCTCCCCATCCATAGCTTGACTTTTTCCTGTCTGTCAGTCTGACCCTCTCTCTCTCTCTTTCTCACAATTCTCTAAATTTTTTAGGTTATGCTGGGTAAATAGTCCAGGGGTACCACTCGCCCCATATTCTAGTGGGTATATATATGTGTGTGTATATTTCATCCCGATATAAAAATAATGTTCCATCCGGGCATGGGATGAATACGTGTGTGTGTGTGTAAATGGTGTCAAAAGTGTGGCTGTGTTTGGCTGATGTCTCATGAGGCAGTGCCTTGTGTTCTTGAGCAAGACACTTCATTTCATGTTGCACCATGCCACTCCACTGAAATGTGTATCCCTGTAGCAGAAAAGGTTTCTGGTTGGGGGAAATGTTGGTCAGCAGGATGGCTTCATTCAAAGGATAAAACAATGCAAAGGGCATTGTGACCAGTGATGTATAACAACATCTGATAATCTGGCCAACACCATGATAATTATAACAATATATGTAATAATAATAGTGATTATTATTAATATTTTTTATTGTCAATGCACATACGGTGCCAGTTGTTCACTACCAGTGAGCTAAGGTAACCCCTTATTTTTTGAGCACCATTCGGAGTATTCGAGCAGTTCCAAGCAGTGCTGTTTTCTGCAAGTGCTCCACCCTTATTGCAGTCCCTATTCGTTCCATGTACTTCTCAAGATTGTCACTCACTGTTCCCAGGGCTCTGACAATTATTGGTACTACTGCTACCCTTTTCAGCAACCACAAGTTCTACTGGGCACTCTCAAGCTGACATGAATAAGCTACAGGTTCTTTTATTGCATTGGAATGGCATCCATCCAATGCCAAGGCTTTTATTGGAGCCTGACGTAGTCTTACAGTTTCTCTAATTCTATCAAACCATCCAATCCATGCCAACATGATGGTAGATGGTCATTACTTTACAAATAAATGTGTGTGTGTGTATATATATATATATATATATATATATATATATATATATATATATATGTACATATATATATATATATATATATATATTTATGGAAACGTGTATATGTATGTATGTATGTAGGCATGCCAGTGTAGTTAAGTAGCTTGCCTTATAACCGTGTCGTTTCACGTTCAGTTCGACTTTCTGGCTCCTACTACTAGGGTTGGGCCTACGAATGCCTTATGAGTGAGTTTAGTTTACACAAACTGTGTGTGGGTGAGTGTATGATTGTATCTGTATTTGTCCCACTCCACGGATTGAAAACCAGTGTTTGTTACTTTATGTGACCTAGCAGGTCACCAAAAGACACTGATAGAAGTATCACTCTAAATCACATCAAGGCAGTCCCAGCATGGCCACATTTCAATGGCTGAAACAAGTAAAAAAGAAGCAGTGAACGATATATATAAAAATATATTGATACTTTCATATGCATGTATACATGTATATAAATATGGACGTGTGTGTATGTATATATAAATGCATTTATTTTGTAACACCTTTCTTTATTAGATACCCCCAAGTCTTCAGGAAAGTATGTGAACTCGTATAATCTCATGCTTATATCTTTGTATTTGCAGGCATATGTAGGTATGTTACAGTAGGAATATGTTGACACTCACACACATACAATTATATGGATATATGTATATGTATCTATATATGTGCGTG
>NC_142942.1:58801275-58811275 GCF_046866305.1 Octopus bimaculoides
ACAGGTAGACGTAGGTATGCACATACCTGTACGTATATATGCATATACTCATTTATTATTTGTTTTATATATATATATATATATATATATATATATATATATATGTATGTATGTATGTAGATAGATATTATTATAATAATAATGATGATGATGATGATGATGATAGTTGTTGGAGGAAATGGAAGCTAGATTTGGCACTAGTCTTTGTTCGGAATGGTGATCAGTTCGACCCATCTTGCAGCTGTGTGATATGGGTAGGATTTTGTTCTTCTAATTGTCTTGCATCAATGTCCGTGCAGCTTGTGTCCAATCAGGTACATGCATAATGAAGGGGCTGCCCCTGCTAGACATACTGGGTTGTCCGAGATATGGTGTTCATGCCTGCTCTATCTTATGTTATCTATTTGTAATAGATATATATCATCATCATCATCATCATCGTTTAACATCCGCTTTCCATGCTGGCATGGGTTGGACGGTTTGACTGAGGACTGGCGAGCCAGATGGCTGCACCAGGTTCCAATCTGATCTGACAGTTTCTACAGTTGGATGTGTAGAAAATAAAAATCAAAATAGGGTTAAAGTGTAATAGTAAATGAGTGGTTGAAGGAAAGATTGGTTAAAATAAAATTATAAACATTGATAGGACTTTTCAAAAACTCATCCAAATTGATTATGTAACATATTAATGAATAATGTAAATGCTGACTATATAAAAAAAACAACAAAAATCAAAATAGGGATTTTGTTGGGGCGAAGAGGTTTTTTGGTTGACTGGATGTAAGCAAACACATTAAGTGCTCTAGCAGCATTGTTGCATCAGAAAGTGTGAATTATTGAAGAGTAAGGACTATAAAACTGCTAATGTTATTCACTGAAAACAGGGCAGCAAGATGGCAGATTCATTCAAGTGTCAAAGAGAATGCTTTGCAGCATTTCTTCCGATTCTTTGTTCCAAGTTTGGTTTCTACTGGAATCAACTTTGCCTATCATTTTTTGTGAGTTTTACTGATAAATCACATACCAGTTGACCGCTGAGTGCCCTGCATTGGGACTGAACCCAAAACCATGTGGATGCAAAACAAGGTCCTGAACCACATGGCCGTGTTTGCACTTATATAAGGAGTTTTGTGGTGTAATGCTGTTGTATGGAAAAAAATAAACCTGACATACATAATGAATGAACTGACGAAGCAGTTGTCGTCCAGAATAGAAAATGAGAGAGAGAGAGAGAGAGAGGATAGAACTGTAGAACCATTGCAATAGACTGGATGTGGCTGAGGTGTGAATAGTTAATTTATAATTAATAAAGGAGTGTTGTTGGTAAGTGAGACAGGGGAAGGTTTATAGTAAAGCTTGTTTGCCTCTATGGCTGCTAAATTCATTCACCTGTAAGAGCAACTGAAGAAAGACAGGTAGCCTAGCTGTGCCTAGCTGTCTCTTACACTACAACCATATCTGATATGTTGATGAGGATTGGATTAAATTTATGTGCAGACATGGCAATGTGGTTAAGAAGTTCACTTTGCAACCATGTGGTTTTAGGTTCAGTCCCACTGTGTAGCACCTTGAGCGGGTATCTTCAGCTATAGCCCCAGCAGGGCCACAGTCCAATGACTGAAAGAAGTAAAAGATAAAAGACATATGCAATGTAAACCCCTAATGTGACAAATAAGGGATTAAGGTGTATCCGTGTATGCCAATTGTCTGTTAAAGGTAACCTCAGGACCACTTTTAATTATTTTTAAGGTAAAACAAAGCACTTCACTTCAATATACACCACAATTCATTATAAAAACAATATGAAATTTTTATTTGTCTTCATCACAGTGTTGTGGAAGAATGTTTTATCATAACTGTTGTGGTAATACAACATCTGTTGATTAATGTTATCGTTGGGATAAGGCAGCGAGCTGGCAGAAACGTTAGCAGTATTTCATGTCTTTCCATTCTGAGTTCAAATTTCACCAATGTCGACTTTGCCTTTCATCTTTTTGGGGTTGATAAACTAAGTACCAGTTGTGTACTGGGGTTGATGTAATCAACTGGCTCCCTCACCACAAAATTTTGGGCCTTGTGCCTTGAGTAGAAAAGAATATTATCATTGGGAAGTCAGCAGACTCATAACATTGTTGGCATGTTGCACAAAATGCTTAGCAACATCTCTTCCAGCTCTCTTTGGTTCTGAGTTCAAATACAGCCAAGGCCAGATTTACCTCTCATACTTTTGGGATTAACAAAATAAGTACCAGTTGTGCACTGAGGTCAATGTAATCAATGAGTCCCTTTCCCCAATAGTTAAGGCCTTGTGCCTATTGTACAAAGAATTTGTTTTCTTTATTGGGAAGGTAGTGAGCTGCTAGGGTTGTTGCTATTCCAGATGAAGTGCTCAGGGACATTTCTTCAAACTCTGCTATGGTCGAGTGTGCTTTTCATCCTTTCAGAGTCAATGAAATAAGTACCAGTTGAGTACTGGGGGTCGATGGAATCAAATACATCAACTCCCACCCCACTCAAAATTGCTAACCCAACGCCAAGATTACAAAAGATTATTATTATTATTATTATTATTATTATTATTATTATTACCATTGTTATAAATATTATTATTCAGTCTATTAAATCTGAAATCTAGTGGTTGTGTATATACACACATATATATAGTATGTATACATACATACATACATATATATATGCACACACACACACACACATATATATATATATATATATATATATATATGAATGTACATACACCCCCCCACATACATAGATCAGAAGATATTGTTTGATAAAAACACTATAAAATTTATGAATAAAGTATGTATGTGTTTGTGCCTGTGTGTCTGTATCTGTGTTTGTGTGTGTGTGTTTTCAAATCCTACAGCATCAGTATTATTTACCTTTGAGTAAAGAAAGATTCGAGGCTTTCCACCTCATTTTCTTTTTATCCTTCCAGTGGGGTTAACGAAACCATCATCAATAATATATTTAGAAACAAAGAAATTGATGGAGTATAACAGTAATTATCTCCCCTTTAGCTGGGAGTCAGGAAACCTCAACACTTGTAAGTGACTAAACTTTACAACCGATTACATTAGCTGTATCTCTGTCTCTTGCTGGTTATGTATTCTATGTTATAAGCTGGAATATAACAGAAAAGAGATCTAAATAGAATTAAATGCCTTGCTCTGGCATACAAAGAAATGCTAGCAGCAAATGTGAACTCATGACCCACAGGTTAGTAAGTTCAGTACCTTTTCACTCGGTTGTGTTTCACAAGCATAAACACTTAGGTGTGTGTGTGTGTATATATGTGTGTATACATGTATATATATTCTTTGTATTATATATATATATATATATAGAGAGAGAGAGAGAGAGAGAGGCAGAGGCATGTACTTGCTTGTATGTGCAATCACACACACAAACACATCTTTTATCTTTTACTTGTTTCAGTAATTAGACTGTTGCCATGCTGGGGCACTGCCTTGAAGAATTTCAGTTAAATGGATCGACCTTATGCCAAACTGCTAAGTTGTGGGAACATAAACACACCAACAATGGTTGTCAAGCGGTTATGGGGGACAAATACTTGCATGCACACACATGCAGACACACACACATATGACTGGCTTCTTTCAGTCTCCATCTACCAAATCCACTAGCCCAAGGCTACAGTAGAAGACACTTGCCCAAGTTGCTTCACAGTGGGAATGAACCAGGGACCATATGGCACAGAAGCAAACTTCTGACCATGCAACCACACCACCACACATTTCACGTTAAAAGTTAGCATTTAAATTTGGCATGTTTTGGCCCAAATATTCTCCCCACTCTGTTCAAACTAGCCAGATCCAGCTTCTCACACCTACCCTGAAATGTCCTTCTAAAACTAAAAATCATATCACTCAAATCTCAGAGTTATGAGACAATGCATGATTAATTCAAAACAATGTGAACAAGAGCACTCAGAGAGTGCAAACCTCCGCCAAAGCAACACCAATGTCCTCTCAACGATTAGCCAGAGATGATTTTTAAAATGAGAACATCTGAAATAAACTCGACTGCTCTCACAAACGAGAAAACTAAAAAATGAACCCGACCGCTCTCAAAAATTAAGCCAGAAACAGGAAAAATTATCCAGAATCCTTGTCCGGTACTGGATTGATCCCAAAATCTAATCAGTTCATGCCAGTCACGAAGCCAAACTTCCCTGAAAGTTTCATCCAAATCCATCCATTAGTTCTTGGGATATCTTGTCCATGGACAAACAAGCAAACACAACTGAAAACAATACCTTCACCTTCGCTATGGCAGAGGTAATTAATATACAATACATTTGACAGAGTAATCTGAATGTTAAATGGCTAAATGTTTCTCTCATAATGAAACAAAATGGCTGAAATAGTGACATCCTTGCTTTTATTAGCTAATTTACGTGTTTTTATGCCAAGCATCTTTCTCCATTCATTTTCTTTATGTTCAGTAGGCATGGTTTTATAGTTAAGAATCTTGCTTTGCAACCATGGGGTTTCGAGTTTAGTCCTGCTGCATGGCACCTTGGACAAGTGTCTGCTATTACAGCTCCAGGATGACTAGTGTCTTGTGAGTGTATGTGATAGGTGGAAACTGTGTAGAAGCCCATCATATACATGTGCATATTCTTTATTGAACATCAACATATATATTTGTGTGTGTTCTTTCTTCCCACCACACTGTGGGAGTGAATCTGAAGCCATGTAGTGGCAAAATATTCCTTGATTCAAATGTATACACATACACACACATATATGCATCCCACATGCAAGTACATACACACATATATATATATACACACACATGCATTTACATTCTTTTAGACACTTACACAAATATGCACAGACATATTTGCACACATTAAAAACACTCATATACATACAGTAAGATATACATATATATATATGTATGTATGTATGTGTGCATGTATGTACATATATGTATGTATGTGTGTGTTTGCATATATGTATGTATGTGCATACACATATAGACACACAAACATACATGTATATATAAGCATGCACACATACACACATACATAAACATACACATGCATGCATACATACATACATACACAAACATATACAAATAGACATGCTTGCTACTTCTACACACACACAAAAGCATAGTAGGTATTCATACCCATCCTATAAAAGTTGTGGAAAACACAGAATCACTTCTTCACACACACACATTCATACTCATACACACATACATAGTCTCTCGCTCACACACATGCAAAGCTACATAAACACACTTATAGCTGTATCCTGCACAATTACGTGCATGTATGCACACATGCATGCACTCTCTTGCAGCATGTGCAGTATTTCCCATTGTGGTAACCAGAGGATGTATTTTATTTTATTAAATCCCCAAATAAGGACTCTCATCATCTTTTATGGTGATTAAGGAGAGAAATTTAAATGAGTCTGCAGACGCAGCTTCAAATATTTGAATCCTACAAGTCCAGTGGTTTCGAGGAAACGGTTCTCTCTATGCACACACGCACATCTATGTTTAAATATATATATATATGTATGAACGTATACATATATATATATATGTATATGTATGAACATATATATATATAAGTATAAATATAGATAGATATGCATATATGTGTATTATATATATTTATATTTAAGTATATATATATATATATATATATATAAAATTTATTAATAAGGGTAGAAATTGATATTAATCAATTAAAACCAGTGGTCTAGCATATTAAAAAAATCCAAAGATTAAAATTATATTACATACAAAAAAATAAGAGGAATGACCAGCAAATCAATTTCTACCCTTATTAATAAATTTTAAATAATGATATTCTCAAACCGTTTTTTTTTTTTTTAGTTCTCTTTCATTTGTCTTGCCCTTTTAGTCTGTTGTGTCGCTAATTTTCTACTGAGAACATATTTCTTTGTGGTTAGATGATTCGGTATCTATTTCTAGCATATAGGAGTCCACTTTTGCTGGTCATTCTTTTTATTTGTGTATGTAATATAATTTTAATCTTCGGATTTTTTTAATATGCTAGACCACTGGTTTTAATTGATTAATATCAATTTCTACCCTTATTAATACATTTTAAATAATGATATTCTCAAACCGGTAAATTAGCTGCAAAAATTTATCAACTGCAGAGTTATTTCCGGCCTTAGCGCGCCAGATTGAAGACATTTGAAGGGATACACTGAATGTAATTTGTAGAACTCTACACGTGCTCCATTTCGGGTGGACGTCTTAAGTCTAGTTCTGGAAATTATATTTTTAAATCGACAGACTACGCTGATGATCCTGCAGATATTTACTTACATAAATTTTAACAGGTGAAACCATGGTACATAGGTTAATCGTTTTTTTTTTTTTTAGTATTTTTCCATTTGTCTTGCCCTTTTACAGTCTGTTGTGTCGCTAATTTTTTACTGAGAACATATTTCTTCGTGGTTAGATGATTCGGCATCTATTTCTAGCATATAGGAGTCCACTTTTGCTGGTCATTCCTCTTATTTTTGTATATATATATATATGTGTGTGTGTGTGTGTGTGTGTGTGTGTGTAGATATATATATTTATATATATATTACATATTAGATATATATATTTATATATATATATATAATATATATATTATATATATATTATATCTATTATATGTATATTTCACATAAATACACCTAAATACATGTATATATATATATCATCATCAATCATATATACATGCATACATACATATATATATATTTATGTGTGAGTGTATACAAATGTATACATGTACACATATAATTCATCCATACTTGCATACGGGTATTCTTCAATGTATAAGCGCATGTCTACAATAATACATGCTGTTACATGTGCATACATTTCTTATATTTATGTGTATGTAAATACATAGGACATACATATGGATGTTTTTGTATGTGTAAGCACATGTTTGCAAATATACATACTTTCATATATGCATAACTATATGCATAAATGTATGTATGTTTGTGTGTGTGTGTGTGTGTGTGTGTGCGTGCATAAACATCCATTACATTGACATGCTGTCTGAACTGTGCAAGCTTGTTAAAATAACTTTGTTATTTTTATTACAGTAGCTTCACACTTTTATGAATATGAAAAAGTAAACAGACATGATTTATAATCTGATTTCTCAGTCTCCATTAAAGTATAAATTAAATATATATATTCATAACTACCAAACTTCCATTTCTATTTTTTTTTTTCGTTTTTTTTTTTATTTTTTATTTGTTTTGTAAATATAGGTACTTATGAATTAATTAGAATTAATCTTCTAGAAAGACTTAGCAGTTGAATTTTAAAATAGTGAGGAGTCAAGCCATGTGAAAGATATTCATTCTATCCAGCATTGTGGACTTACAGAATATTTCTACATTTTAAATTATTTTTAATGAATTAATTAAATTGCTAAATGTATGATTGTATGATGGTTGACTTAAGAGATTTTGGAACTTGATTATTTAGTTCTAACTCTAAGGGGATGAAGTATCTTCTATCTATCTATCTCTCTCTCTCCCTTCCTCTCTCTCTCCCTTCCTCTCTCTCCCTTCCTCTCTCTCCCTTCCTCTCTCTCCCTTCCTCTCTCTCCCCCTATCTTTCTCTCGTCATCATCATCATCATATTTAACATCCACTTTTCCATCCATAAATCATACATCACTTGTACCAGAATATATTTATACATTGACTTTCTTAGAACTGAACTCATGCCCACCAGCTCTACTATACTGAACATGTGACACTGAATCAGTGTTTATATGCATGAACCTTACTGTCCTTTGACTCAAAGATTTTTAAGGCAAAGTTGACTTTGGCAGGATTTTGGGAATTCAAACTAAGAACTTTGCAGGAGATGACTGACACCAGGTATTTGGTTTTCTGCCAATGACTCCACTTACGCATGAATCAGGCAAATACTTCTTTCTCTAATTATATATGGGAGTTGAAGAAACGAAAATTTGATTTCTGGATGCCATTCCTAACACCAACCATTTTACAGAGCAAAAAGCACACAGTACACTCTGTAAAGTAGTTGGCATTTGTAAGGGAATCCAGCTGTAGAAACAGATGCCAAAGCAGACAATTGGAGTCTGGTGCAGCTCTTTGACTGGCCAACTGCTGCCAAACTATCCAACTCATACCAGCATGAAAAACAGATATTACATAAGGATGATGATGATGATGTAACAAGATGCGATGTGACTGGAGGGAAACTTGGCTACTATTTCTTGCAAGGCAAGCAACCACCTTAAGGTTACTCCTCAGCATTTAATCAACCATCATTGTACCTTGTTCCTAAGAACCTTATCGTAAGTCACAATTCCCACAGAACTTGTTAAGTCTACTAACGAAAATAATAAAACAGCAATTGATATTCTAATATAATAATACTACTCAATGAAATAACAATTAATTGTTATTATGAGTTATTATTCATTAAACAAAGCAACACATTAATATTTCATTAATAACTGAATACAACGTTGGAGTATTAAAACATTTTATGACAATAATATAGTAACTCTGATGATCAAATGATTACTAAATATTATCCCAATATACTGTTGATGAATAAGTACTGCTGCACTACAAATGATATAATTGAAAGATATATGAATCATATGTCAGGTGTGTGTATATGTGTGTTTATACATACATACATATATATATATATATATATCTATATATGATATGTATATACATATATGTATAAATATATATATATGCATATATGTGTGTATATATACATATATGTATAAATATATATATATATATGTGTGTGCGTGTGTATGTATGTATATATATATATATATATATATATATGAATGTATACACACATGCACAGACACATATATATACATCTACAGTAATCTCTCACCATATTGCGGTTCACCTGTCACGGTTTATTATTCAATCTCACGTCGATTCCTCCGTAGTGTTGTTTTGCATTCATAATAAAATAAATATATACAAATTATAAAAATAATTTTAAAAAATATACACTCCAGTACTGCCTCTACTTCACAGATTTTCACCTATCACAGGGTGTTTTGGAATGAACGTAACACCCACGATAGTCAAAGGATTACTTCTCAGCTACATGATTCCAGGTTCATTTCCATTGTGTAGCACATTGGCTAAGTGCCTTTTACTATAGTCCCTGGCCTACAAAAGTCTTGTGGATGAATTTGGTTGATGGGAACTGAAAGAAGCCTGATGTATCTGTGTAAATATGTGTGTGTGTGCATCTGTATGTGTATATGTGAATGTGTGCTTGTTTCTCTTCATCTAGACATCACATTTATGGTTGTAAATGAGTGTCACTGTCATACAAGCAGTGTCATTCATTTTCAATCTTCTACAAAAAATGTGTCTGATCATTGGGAAATATTTGGCTTGCCTGGAAACAGATGAGAGCTGGCGACAGGAAGAGCATCCACATGTAGAAAATCTGCCTCACTAATTTCTATCTGACCCATGCTAGCATAGAATATTGAACATTAAAACAACAATGATGATGAGGATTCTGTTTCAATGGTCATCATTTTTTTTTCTTTGCTTTCAACATTTAATGTCTATGTTCTGTGCCAATGGATCGTAATAGAAATTATTATCGCAGTTAAAAAAAATTGAATTTTTCTGATTATTGTAATCTTTTTACAAGATCTAATTTTGACAAAGATTCCAATAACTACTGCAATCCAACATTTCACTTCTTTCTTTAGTCACAAATTTATTGTTCTTCCGCTAATTACTAAATATAGAGATACACTTGGCTGCATGGTAAACAAGCTCTCTTTGTAACCATGTGAATTTGAGTTCAGTCCCACAGCATAGCACCTTGGACAAGTGTCTTCCACTATAGCCCCTGGGCAACCAATGCCTTAGGAGTGAATTTGGTTGATAGAAACTGTATGGAAGCCTAT
>NC_142942.1:58818775-58831275 GCF_046866305.1 Octopus bimaculoides
GTATATGTTTATATACATATATGTATTCATGTGATAGGTCTCTCTCTCTCTCTCTCTCTCTATATATATATATATATATATATATATATATATGATTGTGTGTGATTATATATATTTATATATATGTATGTATGTATGTATATATGTCTACGTGTGCATTCATACACACACACATAAATATATGTATGTATGTGTAAATGTATATGATGTGTATTTATTGGTATGTGTTTTGCTAAACTTTATATATTAGAATTTTGTTAAATCTGTGTTACATATTAATTTTAATGACAGCATCCATATAACAGTCTACCAAAAACGTATATGAAACTTGTATAATATTTGGTCTGTGGCATATAAAATGTCTCTAGCCATATATGCATTTCTTTGGAATATTTCAGATCAAAAATATGCCATCATTTTACTGTCAGTGTCGAGCATCTCTGCCAATTCTCTGTTTTTACTGAATTGCAATTCTAAACTCAACAAAATTTTTGGATGGCAAGGAAAAGATCAAACCCACAATTAAAAACCAGAATTTACAGAGGAGACACTTGCCTTGCTCAGTATTAGCTTTGTACCTCATCTAGCAAATCCACTTACGAGAGCTTTGTATGATGAAAGTGTATCCTTAGCGTAGATAGAGAGACATTTAGCTCCTCAAGAAGCTTTTTGTAATAGGCTAATGGCAGTTGAGACTAGTTTATCAACAGTGCAAGGGGTGAGTTAATATTATGAAGGCCAGTAGGGACCAGCCATTTCAATATTTATTTACATTTATCTGTGAATGTGTGTGTGTATATATATATATATATATATATATATATATACACACAATATACATATATGTAAATACCTCCATACATATATGTGTGTGTGCATACCTATATATATATATATATATATATATATATATTGGTCAACTTTACCTATCATCTCTCTGAAATCAAGTACTGAGGTTGATGGTAGACATGGAAAATTGGTGGCTAAATTAGAAACCATTTTCAATATCAGAAGGAGACACGTGGGATGGAAAGTCACTAATGGGGTTGATAAAATAAGCACCAGTTAAATACTGGGGGTAGATGTACATGGCCTAGTGGTTAGAGCAGCAGACTCGCAGTCGAGGGATCGTGGGTTCAAATCTCAGACTGGATGATATGTGTGTTTATGATTGAAACACCTCAACTCCATGTGGCTCCAGCAGAAGGTGATGGCGAACGTCTGCTGATCCTTCGCCACAACTTTCTCTTACTCTTTCCTCCTGTGTCTAGCAGCTCATCTGTGACAGACCGGTGTCCTGTCCAGGTGGGGAACCTACACAGCAATGAAACCGGGAAACCCGCCCTTATGAACCAGACATGGCTCAAGAAGGAACAAACAATACTGGGGGTCGATGTAATTGCCTAACCCCCTCCACACAAATTTCAGGCTTTCTACCTTTCGTACAAACGATTATTATGATTGTTGTTCAAAAATGGTAGTACCAGCAGTAGAAGTTGTAGTAAGGTAGTTTTCTTCTTCCCATCTACAGGATCTTAAGTCCTTCCATCTTCTTCTTCAACATTTTCTAATATCAGCAAGATTCTTAACATCTTGCTTTTCTTTTCCTTTCATTAAATTTACATTTATAAACTTTTTTTTTTTAAAATAACTTTTATATAATTTTGTATAATTTCTATGCTTTTTTTTTTTATCTAACTAAAATGTTTGCCTTCTTTATTTCTTTACCATTTTTGGCACCACTACTACTTAGCACTCAGTATTCTTGATAGAACAATTCCATTGTTTTTTAACAATGGTAAATGACAGATATTTTACCCTTCAGCACAAAAACATTCTGAACCTGAAAAGAAGACCAATCAGTGATGCAATATACAAAGGGAAACACGCACACACACACACACACACACACACACACACACACTACTTTAAAGAAACTAAAACAAATAAGAGAAAAGTTTAAAAAGTGAAGAAATATTGAGACAAACAAAGGGACAAGAAAAGGTGTAGAAATTATATATGTATGTGTTTATGCTTGTGTGTATACATATATGTATTATTTTATATATATATATATATATATATATATATATATATAAATGTACACACACACATATACGCATATATGTAAATCTATTATATATTTATAAATTATATATACATGTATTACATATATATATATGTATTATATTATACATATATGTATGTTTCTAGTTCTCTAACTATCTAATTATCTATCTATCTATCTATCTATATATATATATATACTTATGTATGTATTATATGTCTATGCATATATTATATATGTATATGTATATTTGTATATGAATGTCTTATATATGTATGCATATATGTGTGTGTGTGTGTATATACATATATATATATATATATATATATATATATATATATATATATACACACACATACACATATATATGTATATGTATACAATTATATATATATATATATATATATATACATACATATACACAAATAAATGTATACATACATGCATATATATACACGCACACACTTATATATACATACATAATTGACAATACAATAATATATACATTAGCTTTGTCTTTCATGTTTTCGTCAAAACACTTGTGACAACTTTCTGCATATTTTTTTGTATATAATTTTATGTAAACTTTTCCTTTCCTTTGCTGTATTTTCTTTTCTCCATACAATATACAGAATTAAAAGTTTCTAACTTTATTCTGAAAGAGAAAGACCGTTCATTTTCAAGATTGAAACTCAAAATTTGTCTTTAGTTTGTTTTAGGAACTTGTTTTTTTGTTGTTTCTGTTAAATCTGAGGTTATCATTACAACATGAGATGGAAGAATCATTGGCATGTTGAGCAAAATGCTTTGTGGCATTCTGTTCGTCTTTTCATTCTGAGTTCAAATTCCTTGAAGTCAACTTTGCCTTTCATTCTTTCAAAGTGTATGAAATAAGTACCAGTTTCATACTGGGGTTGACATAACTGATTTAGCCCCTTCCTCAAAACTACTGACTTTGTGCCAAAACTTGAAATCATTATTGAGGGCATGGAGTAAGGTGGTGAGCTGACAGAATCATTAGCATGCTGGACAAAATGCTTAATGGTATTTTGCTTGTCACTACATTCTGAGTTCAAATTCCACCAAGATTGACTTTGCCTTTCATCCTTTTGGGGTCAGTAAATTAAGTACCAGTGAAATACTGAGGTTGATGTAATCGACAATCCCCCTCCCCACAAAATATCGTTCACTAGATAACAATGGCAGTCTTCTTTTAATTTTGACTCTATATCTTCAGGAGGAGTTACCTCAATCCTTTCTATATTAACCAAAATGAAGTAGATTGACAATTTTTATTTTTTGAACCCGTTGAAGACACACAAAATGTCAAAATATCATTCACTAGATAACAATGGCACTCTTCATACAACAAGACTGTATGGAATGTGAGAGGGTAATGTAAAAGTGATACCAGCGGTGATCGGAGCATTGGGCTCAGTCCCATTGAAACTTCAAGACTTCTTAAGGCAACTGGAAATCCCATGCAAGATTGATGTCTTGCAACAAGTAGCCTTATTGGGCACAGCACACATCTTAAGGAAAGCATTATCTGTCTGAGGTCCTTGTTGTGACTTAACAGATGACCAAAGACTCCAGTGGGCAGTAAAGAAATATGTATTATGAAGGAATAACAATAATAATATTGTGGGTGCCCTAAGTATGAAAAAAAGTATATTAGAAACAAGATCCCAGGAGAACCATGTCTCAGAGAAATCTAAAAGATTGTGCTGACAAGTACTGCCCACATCCTTATAAAAACCCTATCCATTTAAATATATGAGTTGTTTTACATGAAGATACTTTGCTGTTGCCCCTGCCACTTCCCCTCCCCAAGCTTTCGGTCATTCTGTAACATCTCTTATCCTTCACTCACCCCAGGATGCTGGTTGTGTAACAAACATGCTGATTAAAAGTAAATGATAATAATAATAATAATAATAATAATAATAATAATAATAATTCCCTCACATTCTCTTTGCAGCTTCGTTACCCATTTGGCCTATGTTCCTGGTGCTGAAGCCATCATATCTGCAAGTGGTGTAAGTATTTAAACTTTTTTTTTTTATTTTTACTCTTTCTACAAGTTAATTAACTCATTACCTCAATCACCTTCGGCTGAATGCCACCACCTGGTCATAATGAATTTCAGGGAAATCAGTCATTCACTCAGCTCAATGACTAAGAAATATTTCATTGCTTATCTTTGCTTTGTAAGTTCAATCCTTGTTGAATACAACTTTGTCTTAATTCTTCCAATGAAATAATTATCAGTAAGAGATTGTGTGTGGATGAGAAAGCAGTGGCAGGTGGGGGTGGGGAGTGCAATTTAACTAAATATATACTCCTTCCAATCCTCTTCATTTACAAAGAAATCCATTTGAGAAGGACATAAATGAAGGAGAGAGCATGAGAAGAGCTTAGCTAGCATACAGGGGTGGGGGGAGGTCAGCAAAAGTTTTTCTATTTTGTTGAAAAATTTATTTGTTTTTCTTTATTTGTTTTGTTTCTTTTTGTTAGTTTTTGTCTTAGTTTTAGTATCCTTTTTCATTAAAGTATGCACAGCTTCAATCACTTTGAGGCAAAAATCAAAGACAAACACAACATTTAATATCAAATGCTTTGCAGCCACCAATTCCTTCTCTCTCTCTCTCCCCCCCCCTCCTCCCCACAACTATTCACAGTGGTCATAGTTTAATTCTGAATAAGTATTTCAAAGTAACATATATTTATGGTTTGTTTGCGACTTTGATTGACTGTGTGTTATATTATTATTATGAAGGAAATCTTAACTTTATCCAAACTCTTCAGAATCACAGCCAAGCGATTCCAAGCCCATTTTTGTTTACAGAAACTTTTAACCAACAACACATGGAAAATCAACACAGTCACACTGTGTGCTTCCTTGAGACTTCATTATGGTTTTCCTCTTTCTTTTCTCCTCCTCTTTCCTTTCTTCTCAAGCCTCTTCTTCTTCTTTATCTCCATCTCTTCCTTTTCATTCCTTATCTGCCAAATTTATTCCTAAAGAATAGAAAACAGTTGCGGCTGCTTTAGAATGGACGTTATTACTTGTGAGGAGGTCGGGATGTTCCTGTGGCTGTAGCTTAAACAGCATGGCTCCAGGCAGGGGAAACTTTTAGATATGCAGTGAAGTGCTAGCAATAGAGGAGATGATGATGGTGGTAGTGGTGGTGGTGGCAGGGGAGATAGGAATATAGAAAGGAAGGGTTAGGGTTAGTGGGGGGTGAGAATTTAATGAAAAAAAGCAAGCTCAGTATTGTTTGGTTCGTAAGATATTATAGTAGTAATTGTTGTTGCTGTTGTTGTTGTTGTTGTTGGCTACTACAAAGTGTAAATGTAATTGGTTTCGCTTAATGTGTCAGAGAGTATTGTTGCATATCGCAGTCTGGACAGGCAGACACCAGTATGACGTTGGCCGAGTAACTTCTTTTAATGTACGTCTATATAGAAGTAGCGAAATTCACTGGGACTGGAAAAACAAATGTATTAGATGTTTGTTTATCTCTATTGGTAATATACTTGGCGTGTTACCCTCAATGCCACACACACATACACACAGCATGTGTGTATATTATATTTATGTGTGTGTAATGTATACACATTTGTTAGTTAATAAGTAAAATTTGAAATAAAACAATGTGTATTATAATCATGTATATGTGTATGCATGTATAATACATGTGTATATGTATGTATGTATGTATGTGAAATATAAATGTGTGTGTGTGTGTGTATGTGTATATGTGAGTTGGGGTTATAACTGTGTGTAGAATATGAAATGAAATGAAAATCTATTGATTACCACTCAATATAATCTCTTTTTGCTACACAAAACATTTGTCATTTCAAAAGCTTTGTAAATTTATCTGTAATATCACATGGTTAGGTCCACCCCCTTCTTCCCACACACACTTTTATTTTTAAAAGTTTCTTCAAATGAATTGAATTTTAGGAAGATAATCATATTCCTCATCATCATCATCATCATGTCCAATTTTCCATGCTTGCATGGGTTAGATGTTGAAGCATATTTTCTACAGATGGATGCATTTCCTGCCACCAGCATTTATCTGTTTCTAAACAAAATGATATCTCCCCTTGGCCAGATATGTTTCCATGGGAGACTATAAACAGATGACTCCACTTGGATGAGAGTGACACTTGTTTACTGCATGAGGTCAAAACAAAGAAACACAAATAAACACACACACTCACACAGATATACAAATTTGCCTGTCTATCTGTCTATTTATCAGTCATCCATGCATACCAGCCTCTCCTCTCCACACCACTGATGTTATTCAAGGGAAAGGCAAAGGGGCCGATACAGCTTGGCACCTGTGATGTTGCAACTCATTTCTACAGCTGAGTGAACTGGAGCAACATGAAAATAAAGTGTCTTGCTCAAGAACACAACATGCAGTCCAGCCTTGGAACCAAACTTACTACTTCATGATTGTGAGCCCAACGTTCTAACCACTGAGCCATGTGTCCTTCACATGAACACATTTTGTAGAATACATATTTATTGTACTTTCACAAGAATAATGGTGACAATGACTTCGAAGTCAGGGCTTGCTGGCCTTCATCCGACTCTCTATACACAAAAACGAGATCATTATACTTTAAATCATAATTGCAATATCACCAACAAAAGTGCTTTAAAATCTGAAGACTTGGCTACAAACTCTGATTCCTACAGACTTATATTCGTCACAGTCTGTTGGATGATTACTGAAGGTAAATTAATTCTTCAGTTAATCTAATGATGGTGATGAAGATATCTGCCTCCAAGAAGATATTAATGTAAGGATATGTAGCTTAGATGTAGAGTTTCTGGTAAGGTTATTTCACAATTGATTATAAGAATGGATTAGAACTGGAAGTTAACCATCATAATTTCTTTATTATTTATCTGTTTTTAATCAAATTCAGAAAGCTGGGCTTAAAGACAGCAATTCTTCTTGTCAGAGAATTAGAGAAATTCTAGCCAACTGGACAACAGCTGGTTGGTTGTATGTTAGTTAGCAAGAAAGAGGGAGATATACACTTACTTCCACCTTGTATCTCTCTTGTAAAAATTTTGCAGCAGTAGTAGTAGTAGTAGTAACAATAATTATAACGTTAGTAATAATAATAATAATAATAACTTTATACTTCGGTCTTGTTAGGAACCAGGAGGTGTTGTGAGGTTTCTGTTGTATAGGTTATTGATTTATATTGATTGGTCATTGATTAGAATCAGGAACACATCTAACTTCAGAAAACAAAGTAAATAAATAAATAAAAGTAATTTGCAGTAAAAGAAATGGTCATAAAGCCTTAAAAAAAGACAACTTTGAGGGAACATATCAATGAATGCAGGAAAGCTCTCGCACACACGTGCACACATACTCACACACATACACACAAACACATGCACACAGATATATATATATGTATGTGTATGTATATATATATATATGTGTGTGTGTGTGTAATTATAGACAAGCATATGGTGTGGTTATTGTACATTTTATTTATATTTAGCCCAACAGCATGTGTATTGTCCAAAGTAGTTCTAGGTTTTCTGGGGGGAAAAAAATAAAGAAATCCTAAAAATTTTAAAGTTTATTGTACATTTCAGCTGTAAGAATGAAAAAAAAAAATGGTCTACCAAAACTTTATGGCCGTGGTTCATGTTTTCACTTTTTAAACTTATTTGGCTGCACAAGTAGCAGGTCTTTTTATTTTTTTCCCTCATCACCATTACTTCTATCGTATCCCATTTGCATGTTCTTAGGTCATAGGATTCTGTTCAGATTCAAGTTCAAATAAATTCTTTGCTAAGTTCAGAGGCAAACAGAAGACAGCTATGTTCAATACACAAATTCTATAGATAAGGATGTGTGTGTGTTTGTGTGTTTTTTTTTTTCTTAGAATTTCAGGTAAGTTCTTCTTAAAAGAATTCAAACTGGTTGCTAACAAAGTGACAAGACTTTTTGAGTTAAGAGAGTTCTCAGTGTTTGTAAATATGTGGTTGAGTAAGTGTGTTGGTTGAAAAATGTTTACACCCAAGTATGTGCATCTATTCATGTAAAAATCTCAGATGCAGAATTTTTGGAATGCTTTACAGATCTTCACTGTGCCACCAATGGATTGGATTTGGAGAATCCATGTCAGTTTCTTTTGCTCTTTCTTCAGAAAACCTAGAATTTCTCGGTTTCTGTGTAAATTTGTTGGTACACAACCTAATGGGCAGCTATGATGTTTGGTACAAATGAAAATTTATAGCCAGGGTACAGAAGGTGAAAGTTCTGCATTAATTTACCATTAATGCTCTGCGTGTGTGTATAGAGAGAGTTAGAGACAGACAGACACAAACACACACACACACACACACACACACACACACACACACACACACACACACACACACACACATACATATCACTGTATCATTGTATTATCCAAGCTATCAGATGTTGAAAAAAACTAAATGTAAATAGCTGTTAAAAGAAGTTAATCACCTCAGGTACAGTTTGCTGAATATAACCCCCAGCCATTGGCAAATTAATTTCTGGGGGCAACTAAAACAACTCAATAGAGTCTTTGCTAGATAAACGTAGTACTTACGTCTATGCGGCTGTGGAGTGAAAGAAAGGGGGATAGAAAGAGAGAGAGAGAAGGGAGAGGGAGAATGGCAGGAGACCTATCACTACTAATATAGTTTTCTTAACGTATACATTTATCTTATTCCAGAAGAAATACACACACACACACACTCAGGTACATATCTGCACACAGATATACACCCAAATTTCAGAATGTGTTTACATGTATATGTGTATATATGTATGTGTATAAATATATATATATAATTTATATATGTACGGCACATGCCATATATGTATGTATATATATGTGGCATGCAATAAGCACCATTCATGCATGAGTCATTGCCAATGCTGCCTGACTGGCTCCCCCATACTGGTGGCATGTAAAAAGCACCCACTACACTCTTGGAGTGGTTGGCGTTAGGAAGGGCATCCAGCTGTCGAAACCTTGCCAGATCAGATTGGAGCCTGGTGCAGCCTTCTGGCTTGTCAGTTCCCAGTCAAAGTGTCCAACCCATGCCAGCATGGAAAACGGGCGTTAAATGATGATGATGATATGTATATGTATGAAGCAAACATATATAACTAGAGTGTAAAATCCCTGTGAAGCTTTCAGCATGTAGAGTGTAAATGGTTATCTGTGATCATCCTTTGGTTCAACTCTTCTGGCAGTGAAGATTGTAGATATACATGAGATACTTGCATCAAACTATGAAGTAGATTAAATAACAGTTTACTGTACACACACACACACACACACATAATTGACTCTATACACTTGCTTCTCTAGCAAGTAGAAAGATGGTTTTAATTTATTTTGAGATAAAATCATAATCGTTTTGTGTGTTTCTGAATATCTAAGGATGTGTGTGTCCCCATGTCTAGGTTTGTCTGTGTGTTTTATTTAATAAAATCCTTTCTATGATTGACATATAATTTATATAGAGATATTTACAGATACACATATCATGCATACAGCAACATGCGTGCGTGCGTGCGTGCGTGTGTGTGTGTGTGTACGTACACATACAGACATAACACAGACACACACAAATGACATACACATACATACATTTACTTCAATTACAGCAGTGGCTTGTGACTATGCTGAGTCATTGTATATTTCATGTATACGTGTGTATATATGCATATATATATATATATATATACACATCATTATATATATATTTATGTGCACATACACTCTTTATATTTTACCTTTTTACTTGTTTCAATCATTAGACTGTGGCCATGCTGGGGCACTGGCTCGAGGAATGTTAAGTCAAATGAAATGTCCCCAGGACCTGTCTTTTTTAAGCCTGATACTTACTTTATCAGTCTCTTTTGCCAAACAACTAAGTAATAGGGACATAAACACATTAACACCTTTATTAAGCAGTGGTGGGGGACAGAAACACACACACGCAATGGGTTTCTTCCAGTTTCCAATCTACCAAATCCACTCACAAGGCTTTGGTTGGCCCCAGGCTATAGTAGAAGATACTTGCCAGATAGATGTTCCAGCAGATAGATGTTGATGTTGTTAAAATAAAAAACAAAAAAAAAACATTTACTGAGTTATATTGTTTGGTACATTAAAGAGTGACATGGTTGATAAATTCCAGCATTACTTAATTCCTCTCAATTAAAGTGCTTCAATTAATTATTGCAGAACTAATAGAATATTAGCTTTAATTAAGGAAGATCCAACCAATTACAATTCAGGAAAAATAACTTATGGGAAAATAACAGAAAATAGTGAAGGTCTTTGCAAAAATTCAGATGAGAGGGAGAGAAAAGAAGGAAAGGAAGGAAAAGAAAATAATATGAGACTCTATTGAGATTGCCATAATCATAGAATTAGCAATCATCACCTATAAATACTTAAATAGAAACAGAATTGGATAAATGAAATGGAGGAAATGGTCAACACATTGATAGGAAGATAGCGTTGACATCAACAAATAAGCGGAATTCTACTTTAAGAACATCGTATAAAAACCTTCATAACGTTTTTTATTTTTTGGAATTTTCAGAAAACTTTTACAAATTTGTATTCTATACGCAAGAAATCACATGACTATGGCAACAATTTTGTTTTAATTTTTCAAATTTTCTTTTTTTGTTGAAATTAGTTTAAAATACAAATAGTCTGAATTTTTTTGGCTAAAGTCCAAACAATAGACTGTTAAATGTATTTATAGGGAGAAAGATATTGGAAAACATCAACACATCAGACTGACAAATAAGTGGCACAGGTATGAGGAGGTCATGAGGTAAGCTAAAAGCAAGAGCTAAATAGCCCTTAAATCACACACAAAATTTTTTTGTTGTTGGTTTTTGCATAGTCATGAATTCCTGTGTGTAGAACACAAATTTGCAGAGGTTTCTGAAAATTCTCCACTAATCAAAAACATTATGAAGTGTTGTATGGCATGCTTGAAGCAGAATTCTGCCAACAAATAAATGTGTATACTAGATTATTGAAAGTAGTTTAGGCAATAATTATGTCAACATAAATATATAAATTTATGTTAGTTAAATAACAAAATTTAGGGAGTTCAGTTATTGAGTTGTAATTAAGTTATGAGTTGGAAGGCCAGAAATAATAGGGAAGATATTCCCAATAAAGAAAATGAAAAATGAATCCTAACATATCTATTAACTAACAATATTATTGAGAATAAAGCAGATCAATTGAAATCATATAAGGTTCACTTGAAAGGTTAAATCATTCCAATAATAATAATTTTAAACAATGGGGAATATTAAGAACATGTTAAAAGAATTTGTGAGAATTATAAAGAATAATAAAAGCCTTAGATATTAATATATGTTTAAAGAATTTATAGGATTATAATAAATTTTAAAGAATTACACATGCCATTACTAGAGAGGATGAAGTTAATATTATAAATATATTACCTTAGGCTAAAAGCAAATTGAGTAAATTAAATTATAGATGAGATAAATTATATAAAATTACAGTCATCAGTATCTGTTGCTAAATATGATCACTTATATGTATTAGTAGTATTAAGATATGCTAGGGTACCTACAATCTACGGATTTTATTACTAGTAATTAAGGTCACCTGATCCCGGCAGAAATCTTTCTCATTTGAGAAAAACCAAGCATGTTCAGTTGGAAGGGATGCTTAAGTTTGTTCAGAAGCCTTGGAGCACAGTTTTTCCTCTTCTCCTTGATGGCTTGGGATAAAAATTAGCCCTTTCCCATCTTGTGTGAGGAATACCGAATGTCTTCATGCACTACCTGCCGGATAAGAAACTCCGACACTCCCATGTCCCTGGCGATGGACCTGATTGACTTGGAGGGATTGTTGTCAATGATGGCCTGGATTTCACCAACAAATTCAGGAGTTCTTTTCTCATTGTAATGATCAGAGTGAGTTTTCCGAGTTGCCGTACCCTCATAATCACCATTAGACTCATCCAACTCTTTCCGAATCCTCTGCACTGTCCTCAGATCGACACCCAAACATTCTGAAATGTTTGTATTGGAGCTTCTGGTGTGAATGCCAAGCAGTGAAGCATGTCATTTCCAAATTTCTGGCAGAGTGAATTGCATCTTGGTGTTGTTTTTCTCACAGACAGTGCCCAACTGACCCTACTATATTGTATAGTCAATAAAATCAAAAACAAACAATGCACATGCAGGAAATTAAAAATATAAAATGGCGACAATTTACCCATCACACCCTGTATATACAGCTAAATCGATATATCAATATAAAAACTGAGAATAACAAGAGTATGTGAATGTTGTAGGTTCAATGTTAGGAGTTGGGGAGCAGA
>NC_142942.1:58836275-58851275 GCF_046866305.1 Octopus bimaculoides
TGCTTTTTCACTCTGTTACTAAACACTGCTTTCTGTGCTTTACATTCTGTGACAGGGTTTTTGTTTAGGCTCAGCAAATATAATGAGTATTCGTCCACAACTGGCCAATAACAAAACACAAATGCAATTCTGTGTCTGTCACCTCTCAATAATTAAAACAGTGAGGGGCTTTGACTATGATGACCAGAACAGAAATGGCAGTGACAGTGGCTACTGATTAATCCAGTACTCTCTCTCACGCACACACACACACACACACACACACAGATGGGGGCAGAGAAGCAAGTTATTTGAAGCTAGAAATGGTAGGAGAGTGGTGTGGTGTACATTGACCAACCAGCCAACCCCTTTTCAATTATGTTTATCTATACACACACACACACACTCTCTCTCTTTCTCTCTCTCTCTCTCTCCTTATTGCTGCCTTTGCCTTACTGAACAGTGGCAAAGTCCATCTAAGCAGGCTTGTTATGATGACATGCCTCATTGGTGTGGATGGATGGATCGTAATGCCAGTGTTTCTAATTAACTTATTCATATCTCCAGTTGAATAAACTCCTACAACATTCACAGAATGATTGATGTGGCCAGAATCATTGAGATGTTTGTTAGTCGTTAGTCAGCAGAATTGTATCTTCACAAATTGGGTCAGTTTAAGCCCCAGGTTAGCCCTAATTATGCAGATCTCTAATCAAATGCTTTCTGGCTTTGACAATCCCAATTTATTTGTATATTATACTCAATATTTATATTACCAAATGTGTTCTTCTTTCAATGATGGAGATGGAATTTTTCAAGGAAATTTGGCTAATTCTTTCTTTTAGCCTGTCAAATGACCGCCTTGAGCAGTCATGGGCATCATGTGGTAGGACTTTGTGAATGGAACACCTAACAAAAATTTACCTGCAAATACCTTCAAACCCTTGATTCAATAACACTCTATATAAACTCTGTATTTGGAATGACCAATTTCAAAGACTGCTGGATTCTACTCATAGGATATTGGAATTTTAATAATGGATTCACAAAGGCAACGGCCAAGTGATATGTGGGGAACACACAGTATGATTGAACTCAGAACCATGTGGTTGGGAAGCAAACTCCGTGCCACACAGCCATGCATATATACATACACACAGTTTCCATCTACCAAATTCCACTCACAAAGATAATGGTCACCCTGTGGCTGTAATAGGAGATACATGACCATAATAGCACATAGAGGAATTGAACCTAGAACTACATCTTTTCAAAAGCAAGCCTCTTGCCCACCCAGCCATTCCATGCTTCTCTCTGTCATTCTATTGTAATGGCTTCAGTTGAATAGATGGATGCCTTTGGTATACAACTAGTTGAAAGTTGAATAATTTTGTGTGTTTTCTTCATTATACTTTTATTTGCTTTCATTTTGTAACAAATCTGGCAAAAACATGACAGAAGCAAAATAAAAACGATAATAAATACATGAAATAAAATAAGGATTTTCTGCACATATTCACATATTTGTGGGCATATATGTGTGCATGCGCCTAAATATATGTGTGTGTGTGTGTGTGTGTACATTAATAATCAAAAATATTATAGATGTGGAGTACAGAAAACACCCAACTTTCTCAAAGTTGTGCTCTTACTATGATATATACATATATATATATATATATATATATATATATATATATATATAAAGCAAACATGTGTATATATATATATTCTTTAGAGAATTATTCCATCGGTTACTCTAGGGGCTGCTTGCAACTATATATCCTAACGAACACACAGACCCTCTTTACCCCCAACTTCATACCTATAGTCCACAATACCCACCCTCCGACTTTGCACCCCCCCCCCAACCCTGTTGGAAACCTCCCTTCTATCTGTCACTTATAGTCATGTATGTCTTTTGTTCTCTCTCTCCCTCTCTCTCTCTCTCTCTCTTTCTCTCTCTCTCTCACTCACTTGCAGCCTGTCTTTCAAACATGCTCTGTTTCTTTTTCTCTCTCCATTACTCTCTCCCTTTCTTTCTCAGTCTCCAATTCCTTTATTCTCCTACTCACTCTCTCACTCCTACTCTCTCTCTCTCACATTTTCTGAACTCCCACCCTCCTGTCTGCCTACCTGATGGTCTGTCTGTCTTTCTGTTTTCCTCTCTCTGATTCTCTCTCTCTCACAGTCTCTCATTTTCCATAAGTATTATTCTTCCCCCTCTCTCTCCTCTCCTTTCTCATTCTCTCTCTCTTCTGCCTCTCTTCTGATTCCCCCCTCTCTCTCTCTCATTTTCCATTAGATTTTTTCCTTCTCTCTTTCTCCTTTACTTTCACTTTCTTAATAGCAGCTTCTCTATCTTTTCTGTTTCACCAGCATTATTCCACCCACCCCCTCTCTCACACTCCCTCCCTCTCTTTCTCTCTCTCTCTCTCTCTCTCTCTCATTTTCCGTAAGCCTTCTTCCCACTCTTTTTACTTTCTTATTAGCCTATCATTTCTCTCTCTCTCTCTCTCTCTCTCTCTCTTTCTCTCTCTCTCTCTTTCTCTCCCCCCCCCCACACTTTTCTCTCCTCCTAAGAATATGTTCCAATCCTCTCTGCATCCTTCTCTTCTGCCATTATCTGCAAAACAAGTTCAGCTGCAGGCTGACCAAGACATCATCTACAAGACATTGATGTGGCTGCTAACATCAAAGACATACACACACTTTACCGAAAAAAAAAACAAAAACAAACAAACAAACATTCTACTCACCCTCATCTTGTTGTTTATATTATTTTTTTACGTATTTTTTACATATAACAGTTATTTTATTATTATTATTATTATTATTATTATTATTATTCTTTTAGTTATTGTGGATGTTGTTTGTTTTTTTTTTCCTTTTGTCCCCCTTCTTTTTTACTGCTGAAAGCAGCAAAGATCTCAAAAGTGTGGTATGGTGGGGAGCGGTGGAGGGGGTCGATTCTTTAATTCTCTTCCTTTGTTTTCTTACATTTTTATTTTTATTTGTTTTTTTTTTCAGTATATGTTATATTTTTGTTTCTGCTGTTGTTAGTTTTTTTTAATTTCTGCTTCATTTTTTTTAAAGTTTTTTTTTTGTGTCTGTTATTTATTTAATTTTTTTTCGTAGTGGTGGGGGGACGGGGTCGATTCCCTTCTACTATCTTCCGTTTGTCTTCTCTTTATACAAAGTTATTTTTCTTTAGTCACTGTGTGTGTGTGTGTGTATTTGTGCATATGTATGTGTGTGTGTGTGTGTGTGCTGGTATGAGGAGCATATCTGTGCACACAGTATATAAACATACATATTTTGCATACAAACACAAATCCATGTGGTCATACACACACACACACACTCATACACTCACATAAACACACATTTGCACACAAACATGCAAGTATACATGTGCAAATGCTAACACACACACACACACAGACACACACACACACACACATATATATATATATATGAGGAAACGTAATGTAATTTGTACATACATACACATGCACTGTTCAAAAAGCCCTTCCCCTCTCTCTACATATATATACATATATGTATGTATATATGTGTGTGTGTGTGTGTGTGTGTGTGTATATAGCCCACCCATTCTCTGACCCATGCATTCACTCACACACACACACACACACACACACACATGCATACACATACGTATGCACACACACACACACACACAGCATGCATGCATATAATCACATAAATTACATTATCATTATGTTCTGCATCTTCACATGGGTATATACAGAAAATATATACATACCCCCATCGTATATATGTGTGTGTGTTTATATATGTACACATATACATACACATAAGTATATGTATATATATGTATGCATATATATATATGTATGTGTGTGTATATAAATATATATATACGTATGTATATATATGTGTGTGTGTGTATATGTATATATATATATATATGTATGTATGTATGTATGTATGCATGTATATGTTTTGCTGCACACATCATTGTTGCTATAATGTAATAAGTTGCAAGCAGGAAGGCTGCCAAATATTAAATGTTATAAGAAAGAAAGAAAAAAAAAACAATGAAAAACAAGAAGAAAACAAAAAGAAAATACCTCAAAAACAACAGCAAAAACAATGTTCAGTTAATCACAGGTTACACAGCAAAGAGCTTTCTTAAAAGAGGAAAAATTGTAAAAAAATAAAAATAAAATAGAAATAAAATAAAAAAAAGATATAAATGAAAAATAAAATACAAAAGTAGCAAAAGACCAGTGTGACTAATTAAAGATAATTAGTAAGTTCCTCGTTATTATTCTTGGTTCAAAGAATGCTGATATATTCAAAAGAGGGCATCGGCGCGCTGCCTATTTTACACAGACTTTATCAAACGGACAAAAAAAAAGAAAGAAAGAGACAAGGGAAGAAAGAAAATGCGGTGGTGGTGGTGGTGCAATGAGGGTAGAATTGTTAGTTATGCTGCTGAGGGTAGGGGCTGATGACATTGACTGTGATGATAGTGGCGGTGGGGGTGTGATGAGGGTAGAGATGTTAGTTATGCTGCTGAGGGTAGGGGCTGATGACATTGACTGTGATGATAGTGGCGGTGGGGGTGTGATGAGGGTAGAGGTGTTAGTTATGCTGTCAAGTGTGGGGGAAGGGTTGATGGCAGTGACTGCGGTGGTGGTGGCACAAGTTGAGAATTGTTGGGCTGGGGAGGAGAGGTTATGGTAGTGTGTGTGTGGGGGGGGGGATATAGTTTTGAGGGTGTTGATAATAATGATATTGCGATGATGGTGTAGATAATACTAGTGATGGTGGTGGGGTGGGGAAAGAGGAAACAGGATGGCGGGTGGACGATGATATTGGCTGTATATTCACTACAGCAACGACAATGATCTCAGTGGTATTTGGCCATCAGGGCTGGTCTGGGCTCTTCCAGTCAGTCGGATGTTCTTGTGGAGATGATAGTGGTACCATTGATGCTGCCATAGATGATATAAGTAATGGTTAAATTGAGGTGGGGGGGGGGGCTTCGGTATTAGTTTTGTGGGATAGAGAGGTTTCTTATTGAAAATGAAAGTGATGTTTGTGGTCACAAAAGATGTAGTAAGGGTTTTGCCAGCTGGGATCTTTGTTGAATGAAGATATCCTGTTGTGAGATGTTGAGTCAAACCTAAAATCTTCAGTTGCTGGGTTCAATACCACATGTAGATCATGTTCCCATCATGTGGTCTGTCCTCATTGTCAACCAATCAACTTGTTATATTGCGCCATATCACGAATGTCCTGCCACTTACCGTGCTTCTCTCAGTATTAAAGTAAATCCATGCTAAGAACTTCAGATATGAGACTGTCACCAGAGAACATGCATTCTCACCTCTCATTGCAAGCAATTCCTGAGAGTGGCTGAGTATAGCAGAAACAATGTCAAGTTTCTCTTTACTGAATCCAGATAGAAATGTAAGGAATTCTTGTTCAGAATTGCAAACCGATTCTTCCTGTCATCTCAAGTCTTATTAGTTTTTACTTGATTCTAATCTCGCTACATTTTCAACCACTGACCATTAGAAGTTTATATTCAATTGTTCTCCTCCTCTTCAATAAATCTTGAAATGAAAATATATAATTATGTCTGTTAATCTTACGTGCATAACATGCAGCCCATCTTATGCCCCCTTGAGGGGAGGCGGCAAGTCAGCTACATCAACCCCAGTACATCACTGGTATTGTAATCGATGCTGAAAGGATTTGAACTCAGAACCTAAAGAGACAAAAGAAATGCTGCTAAGCATTTCATCCAATACTCTTATGGTTCTGCCATCTTGCCTTTTCTCTTCTAATGACATAACAGTCAAGAATCTCTACGACATAATCACCAAGCTTCTAACTTCGTCACTGTATTTATTCTGGATTATCTCTGCTCTTTTCATTGATTAGAGCTATTAGGATTCTCTTCAGTGAGTGATTCAATTACTTAACTACTGTTATTCACGGGGTCCTCTTCTTGTTCATATATATAAAAAAATAAAAAAACACAAATCTCTATTTTTAGCCAACAAGTTTATAAAAGTTGTGAAAAGAAGTTTTAAAAAATAGAACCACTCTGATGATTGTTATCAACTTGCCTCCTACCCTCACGATGCAGTCCTTGGGACTATGGTAACAACAATCATTATTATTATTGCGTGAGAATCAATACCTGTCATCAAAGTGACACTGGGGTATAAATATACGAAGCCCAGTATACCCGTCATGACTACACTGGGCAAAACGCTTATTTTGCCCATCGCTACATTCTGGGTTCAAATTCCACCAAGGTCGACTTTACCTTTCACCCTTTCGGAGTCATTGAATTAAATACCAGTGAAACACTGATGTTGATGCAATTGACACGTCCCCTTCCTCAGAATGGCTGCCTTTGTGGCAAAATTTGAAGCCATTAACATCATCATTATTATCAAAGCAGCACACTAGGCAAAATGCTTAGCAGCATCCCATTCATCTCTCTGAATTTCAGGTAACACCAAGGTCAACTTTGCCTTTCATACTTTGTGGCTTAGCAAAATAAATACCTGTTAACTATTGGGTCAATTAACTAGACCCACCTCACACAAAGTTTCAGGTTGTCTAAAAGGATTATTATTATTTTTAATTAGCAAAAGAAATAAGATAAAATATATTTATACTTATTTACTGAGTTTTATTTATCCTGTTTGTTCTATCAAACTTATGTGTGTATTTGTATGTACATCTATCTATTTATCTATCTATCTATCTATCTATCTATCTATCTGTCTGTCTGTCTGTCTGTCTGTCTGTCTGTCTGTCTGTCTGTCTGTCTGTCTGTCTGTCTTTCTCTCTATCTCTCTCTCTTTGTCTCTGTCTCTCTCTTTATATATGTGTGTGTATAAACATATATATATATGTAAACATATATGGATATGTATGCTTCTAAATGTATGTGTATATGCCTCATTTCAAACAAAGTAAACAAGATGTTTTTCTGGAAAGTTCCATTCTAAATTAATTGATGTCATTAAGTTCTTCATTTTGATAGCAAATAGTTTACCATTTTAATGAAAGCTAACTTTAATAATCTTAAATTTACTACTTCCTGCGTACAACCTCTGCAAGGGTTTAAAAGTTCCATAAGGAAATGAAAGACCATTTCATAGTTTACCATTTTTTCCTTTGTAATTTGGAGGGTCATTTACACAAATATTGTGAATGTTTTTACTGTTGATGATGATGATGGTGATGGTAGTAGTGGTGGCATCATCTGCAGTAGAAGCAGCAGCATTGATAATGGTGGTTATGTTGTGATGGTTACAATGATGGTGATGATGGTCATGATGATGATTGTAATAATGATGATGATGGTGATGATGATGGGAAAGGGAATAATGATGATGATGGTGGTAGTAATGATGATGATGATGAGGACGAGAAGGACAGTCACATTGATGAGAGGCAATCATGATGATGATGGTATTGTTGCTGTTGCTGTTAAAGTCATCATGTTTGGTCGGTTGATTATCAAAACCTGTCACCTCTCACAAATCCCTTCCTCCTCCTCCTCCCTCTCTCTCTCTCTCACACACACACATACACACCTGAGGGTGTAAACAGAAAGTTTTTCATCATCCGAGAACATTTGATATTGTTTGACTTCTTGAAGTTTAATTCTCCCCACCTGATAGAGTTTAGCTTCTGTTGGCTTCTTGAGATGACACCTTAGGCCTCAGGTGATACAGCAACTAATTAAGAGACTTGAATAGGTTTCTATTGAGCAGAATATATACACATACATATGCGCACACACACACAAAACTAATTCTTCACCATCACTGGTGATAGATTTTGAGTTATGGTGTTAGATGTCCAGGTGACAGGAAAGAGACAATGATGATAATGATGATGATGATGATGATGATGCATGCTGCTGGTGGTATGGTTTGAACTTGCACCGGCATGCAACCCAATGCTGCTCCACATTCTCTATTCTGAAGACCAGACCATTCTAAAGATATATTATAACATGTGAGAAAAGTTTATTCATTACAGCAGTGGTGGTGGCCATGGCAGTGGTGGTGATGATCCATCTTCTCTCCTTCCATCCCTTACTCCTTCACTTCCCAACATCTTTCTCCTTCCTTCCTTCCTTCCTTCCTCCGTTCCTTCCTTCTTTCCTTTCTTCCTTCCTCGCTGCAAGCATTCCAACAAGTTTGTAGTTCTGGACAAATATATTAACTTTCGCCAATACCTTCTCCCTTCTCTTCCTTCCGCTCTTGTAATCATTGCTATCATCATCATCATCATAACAATTACCAACATCCTCATGATTACAATGACCATCAACATTATTGCCACTATCATCATCCTCATTTTCATTGTCATCACCTCCACTACCACCACCACCACCACAAATATCACCCACATCCTCATCATCATCATCATCATCACCACCATTATCAAATTAGCTGTAATAACAATGCAACCAATAATTACGAAGTCTTTTTCATTCTCTTCTCCACTAAGATTTTCCATTCCCTTCTGTCTGTCTATCCCTCTCTCTCTCTCCCTCCCTCCCTCCCTTGATACAACATACATACATACATACATATATATATATATATATATATATATATATACTCACACACACACACACATACATACATAGTTTCATACATATATGCAAATACATGTGTGTATATGTGCATATATATATATACACATATATATATAAGACCAATCCATATTCACCTACCTATTGAAATATACATATAAATATACACATACACATAAGCATATACATGATGTGCATACACAAATGTGTGTGCATATGTGTATCTGCCTATGTATGTGTGTATATATATATATATATATATATATATATATATGTGTGTGTGTGTGTGTTTATGTGTGTCTGTGTGTGTGTGCACGTGTATGCATATGTGTGTGTGTGTGTCTGTGTGTGTATATATATCACTGCAAATGTTACATATACATAAACACAGACGAACAAGCTGAACAATTCATACAACAAACAAATATACGTAAAGGAAGGATTCTGATAGCAAATTGCCAGATAATTAAACAGGTCTTGAAACATATTGAAATTCTAACTGTACGGAATTGGCTATCTTTTCTGCGGATCATCCCAGTAATTGCGTTGCAAATTGGTGTGGATTAGATGCTTATCCTATGCAAGGCCAAGCTCCTTGGTCATGGAATACAAATCAAGGATAGTGGATGGCATAACAACTGGATAATATTAATGTTTGTTACATCTGGCTTAGGTCTTCTATCTAGCTATCTAGCTGCCCTATATATACATATACACACTTATATATATATATATATATATATAGTCTATCTACTTGTATACCCATATACATTTGAAGCCAGCACATGATATTTGTAAGATGCATTTTCTACATGTATATATCATTTAAATGTATATATGTATGTATGTATATACATGTGTGTGTTAAGAAATATGAAGTATACAAATATATTTTTTTATGATATATATGCACAGGTGTGTGTTTGTGTGTGTGTGTGTGTGAGTATAAACATTTTTCATTTATGTCTCTCTGTGTATGTGATTTTCATAGTAAGTATATATATATATATATATATATATATTCATACATAAATACATACTTACATTTATATGCGTGTGTGTATATGAATATGATTAAATACATCTGTGTATGTGTGTATATATATTTATATATGTATATATGTGTGTGTAGATACACACACATTATGCTTATGTCTGTATATGCATGCAATCATACATGCATGTATTATAGACATAATGTTTCTTTAATATATCTTATATGTATTTCATTAACAATAATATGTTATATAAAAATGCCTCACAAACAGATTATATCATCAAACCTCCAGAGATTTGATGACAGACATAAATGCCCATTAGGTTATATAATGGACTTCAGGATGTGCTGTGGTATCAACAAGCAGAACAAATAGAATTATTTATGTGTGTGTGTGTGTATCTATGGATATATAAAATGTGTATATGTATGTATGTGTGTGTGTGTGGTGTGCATGTATACACACATGTCTATGTCTATATATGTGTGTGTGTATATACATAACTATCTTCTCACCTGCAATGTCCTCAGAAACTGCCTGTTGATAGATGAGCTTTTGCTCCATACAAGGGTCCTACTCAGCATATTCTCTCCAACACAAGCAATGCATTTGGGCCACCACTGAACCCAACATTTTAGTCATCTTTCAACCAATTCAGGTGTGTGCTGTTGAAACAAATTCTCCATGACCATTTTCACCTTGTCTGCCTCATCGAATCATTGTCCTCAGAAACTGTCCTTCCTTGGAGCATCACACCTGGATGTACAGTGAATGGAGCACCATTGACCATTGCCCAGTTTGGTGATTGCCTGATTTGTGACTGAAGATTTCTTTATTTTGCACTTTGTAATGAGGAATGTGAATCACTTTTATATTCATCCTGCTAATGACTTCCCTAAGTTTTCTTTAGTGTCTTGATGCAGTGTTTGTTGTTCATGATTCATTCATGTTCCAGAAAATCAAGCAGCATGACACATTATCAACCCCAAAGAAGCAGTCACCATAACATTCTATGCCAAACTCTGGCTCTTGAATATTATAAGTTCTGGAGAAAAGATGTGACACCATTTCGTGGACTAAGCCTTCATTTCCAGACTATAAAGATGTTCCCACATTTCATCCACAAATTGGAAAAAATATATCTTCAATGGCTTGAAACTTTTCCAGCCAATCAGAGAAAACTTTCACTTACATCTCCTTCCAATCAGTTGTCAACTGCTGAGGTTGACACTTTGAAGCCATTTTCTAATACTCAAATAAACAGTCCAGTTGTGCTCATGGATTTTGACTCATCTGCCTGCATGACTCAATTTATCTACTCATTAGTTATTTGTCCATTCGTTAATTATTTGGATCATTAATCACAGTTGATGATCTCCTGCTGTATGTCAGAAGATAGATAGATAGATAGATAGATAGATTATTATCCCATATCCTTTCCAAAGAAATTTTTAATACCTTGTATTGGTGAGTTACAAGACAATTGCCAATTCTCTCTGGATTCTCTCTCTAAGTTATCCAGACAGTGCCTGACCAACTTGATAAAAATGCATGAAATATCTAAGGCACTCGTTTATTTTTTTTTCTTTACATCTTACCTTTTTCTTTACCTTCTAATACTTCTATTCTCCTGTTATTTTTTTTCTTTGAAAAAGAATGGTAGTTTTTTTTTGTGTCAGTTTTCTTTTTATTTTTATGTCAGTGGTTCTTATTAATGTTGTTGTTGTTGCATAGAACTTTTCTAGTGTTTTCTGTCTTTGTGTGCACCATCTTACAGAAACTCAACAAACACTGAAACTTGCTCCACACAGCTGTCAAAACAAGTCTGAAATGATCGGCAAATTCTTGGTTACAGGAATACAAAACTAAAAAGTTCCACCTTTTGCAAAAATCTAGCAAAATTCTTTTTTTTCTTTTCTTCTGAATAGAGGTTTGCAGAATAATGACATCGCTTTTCATTATCATGTGGATAGAACAAGTCACCCACATTCCACACTTATATACCAATTCCATATCAGTTCTGTCGAGCAGATGGTGCTAAAATACCTTATTGTAAAGTTGTATTCTTTGTAACTGTTTGCTTCTTCCTGTTCTGTAAGAGTGTCTCACTTCTCACCTATTCTTATATTCTTGTAAATTTCTGTTTCTCTTTTGTTGTTTGTTTTGAGAGTTTTCAATTAAAAGGAAAAAAGATAAATGGTAGATAAGTCAACAATGATTCCACTGTGTGTGTGTGGGGGGGGGTGTATTGATAGATAGATAAACAGATTAGTTATAGGATTCAATAGAATCTAGGCACATCAATATGTAGGATGAAAGAAATGGCTCGGTACAATAACACAGGGTTTCTCAGTGAGGTACACCAATGGCGGAATCAAGTGTTAGTAGGATGCTATAGGTATGAAAGTACCAAATCCAACCTAAATCATAGATTTCACTCAGGGTTGGTTCTGTGTGTGGTGTAAGTATAAAAAGAGGACACAGCTGTTTCAGTAAGATTTTATTGATGTTTGTTTTCACAGATTACATCATAACATATAATCCACCATTTTCAGGTAAAACTTTAAACAGGTATCAAACGGGTGAGATAATACGTTGATCATGATGAATTTATCTGAAGATGGTGGATTATATGTTGTGATGTAATATATGAATACATCAGTAATCACTACGTGGTTGGGAAACAAACTTTTTATCACATAGGTCATGCATGCACCTTTACATATGTGTGTGTGTGTGTGTGTGTGTGTGTGTGTGTGTGTGTGTATAAGACCGGGCATGAGTGCATGATGAAAAAGTTTGATTCCCAACCACATGGCTTCGGGTTCAGCTTCACCTCACAGTACCTTGGGTAAGTGTCTGTTACTGTAACCTCAAGCCAATCAAAGGATTGTTAGAGAAGTTGGTACATGGAAACTGAAACAAGCCTGTAAATATATATATATATATATATATATATATATATATATATATATATCTATGTGCAGGTGTGTGTGCATATGTATGTATCTGTAGATAGATAGAGAGACAGGCAGACAAATAGATAAAGAAAATCTTGACACCACATTTCAAGTAGTTTATATTTATCTGCAATAATTTTTGACTTGTTACAAAGTGATTCTGAGCCAAACTATTAATACAAGCATACACACACACACACTTATATATATCTTTGGTTCTTGTCTTGGTTTATGTTCTGTGCTTCATTAATTCAGTTTCATTAGTATCACTTAGACTCTCCAATCAGCTGAAAAATCTAATCTCTCCTGGAATTATGTTTCGCTTAAACATACCAACACTGTGTGTGTGTGTAAACGTGTGTATATATATATGAATATATATGTGTATGTATATTAAATATATATGTATATGTATATATAAATATGTATATGTGTATATACAGAGTACATAAGATATTTGAGGACAGATATATGTTTAAAAAAACCAAACAGATATATAATAACAGATAACTTTATTTATCAAAAAATGCTATGAGGATAAAACATGTTTTCTGTGTCAGGGCTTTGTGGCCCGATGCCTTTCGCTTTCTCGACCCTTTTTCTCCTTCTTTTGCGACGTACAGGGATGTTGAGCTGGAGACATTTTGGTACAAGCCATTTCGGTGCTGCCTATTTGATGTCGCTTATTCAATGTTGACTTGTTGGACATCAGACATTTTAATCTTTTCCTCATTTTCTCTTCCCCCCCTTCTTACCCCTTCTCTCTCTCTCTCTCTCTCTCTCTTTATGTCTGTATATTTCACTTTATGCATATAAGGAGAGAGAAAGTGTTTGCGTCAATCATGCTCAATTAATAAATTGTAATGTGTGTGTGTTTTCATTGTATTATTTTGGTCAGATCAGTTTGTATGAAAGGAATATGTTTACATCTGTGTTACTGTGCATGTATTTGTGTGTGTGTGTGTGTGTGTGTGTGTGTGTGTGTGTGTGTGTGTGTGTGTGTGTGTGTGTGTGTGTGTCTAGAGTAAATCTTCCAATCCTAGTAATTTATATGACTTAACCGTAAAATTAATTCTTCAGGCAATGGTGCCTGTCTGTTTTATCAAATAAATAAATAATAAAAAAAAGATTAACAAATGGAACAAAAACAAAGAAAACAACTACTACTACTACTAATAATAATAATAATGATGATGATGATGATGATAATAAACCTTCTGTACACTCACGCTACTGAGTTCCTCTTGTCTCTGCCAATTACCATTCTTTTCAGTTCAAAGATCTTCATTTCATTTACGCTTTCTTGAAAATTACTCATTTTCGCAAGGAATCCAAATATTTCTAATCAAGTCAGATGCATTGGCTAAAATTTCAGCTAATTATCTTTCAATGGAACCAAGCTGGTAGATACTATTGGTTTCTTGGTTGGATTATATATCTGAAATAAATATTAGTTTTCCTGAATATTGTTTATCTATCTGATTAGGGTCGAAAACATTAGTAGAGCCAGTGAGAAAACCAAACACAACTTGTTTCTCTATTCTGTGACACTTAGTTTGCAGAAGTTTCCAATCCACACGCTTTGTTGAAACATGAAGCTTCATTTCTGGTTTCAGGTACCATGCCAATCTCTTGGGGGTATTCTTCAGTGACTGTTATTACTCTTATTATATATCATTGAATGGAATGTCTCTGAGAAACTGCTACTGTATAAGTCCACAGATTTTTTACATTAAACATCTCAAAGCTGGAAGCTTAACATAGAAATCATAGATCATGATGTGTGTTTAATATTCCTAGCACTATGTAAGGCGGTGAGCTGGCAGAAACATTAGCAAGCTGGGCGAAATGCTTAGCAGCATTTCATCTGTCTTTACATTCAGAGTTCAAATTCTGGCGAGGTCGACTTTGCCTTTTATTCTTTCGGGGTCAATAAAATTGACTTACCCCTCCTCTAAAATTGTTGGCCTTGTGTCAAAATTTGAAACCATTATTATTATTATTATCATTGTTATTATGATTATTATTATTAGTGTATGACATTAATTTTCTAAATGTTTTTAATTATGTGATTTAGGGTTTAGAAATGCTTCTCTATAAAGAGAGATATTAACAAAGCATTATTAAAGTTTTTCTCAACAATAATAAATAATAGCCTGAATACACTGCTGCTGTACTCTAGCAAGAGGCAAGAGTTCTCAACACTTGAAACTACAACTAGACGCTGACAATAAGTGACAGCCTCTTGTGTGCTTTCAGTTTGTTTCAACACCAATCAGTGGTTACCCACCCATCATTGTTCATTGTTTGAGAAGGAAAAAGTTGAAATCCGTTTTTTTTTTTTATTTACTTTCTTTTTCTTCTCCCTTTTTTTTTTTTCGCTCTAAGGACTTCTTTCAGGCACCATACTTCACTGCTACTATTAATAAGAAAA